>NW_022196905.1:56174905-56181311 GCF_008632895.1 Mastomys coucha | reverse complement strand
ATATATATATATGAATATATATATACATACATACATATATACATACCCTGACATTTTCAGGAAAACAGATAGAACTGGAGATCATAATATTAAGGGAAATACAGGAGACTCATAATAAATGTTTGAGCAGCATGTGTAGCCTAGCATAAAAGAGGATGGTGGGGTGATAGATAAAAATAAATAAATAAATAAATAAATAAATAAATAAAGACTGCAATGTTGGAAAGAAAGACAAGAGTTAAATATACTGAAGAAGGAGGGTTCAAGTCATGGGTCAGCCTCCAGAATGAAGAAGAATTACATTGGCTGGAGGGAAGAGGGACACCAGAAGTCTTTTTTGTTTGAATGAAGAAGCCAACACCACGAGCTGCTGACAAGCTGTTTCCCTTTCAGAGTCACCAGAAGTCAGTAGATTTCTCCAGGATGCTTCCCAGTCTCTGTAAATAGCAAAGTAGCCTATGCATAGAGTGCTAAAAGAGTGCTAAAGCTGGAAGAGAAGGGATACATTTTGAAAATGTTTACCAAGAACAGGAGACAAGTGACCAAGAAGGAAAAGGTTTACTGAGGTAGGAAACTTTTGAGGGTTTTTGTTTTTGTTTGTTTTTGGCTCCAATCTGTGCCATTTTGCGATTTTTCTTTCACTGTTTGGTGAAAACGTAAACTGCTCAGTGGATACAGAATAAAGGCTTGCTTGATCATGGAATGCAGGAAGATATAAGTTGTTGGGAATATTGCTAGTGATGGACTGTGAAAATCAGTGAATGAAAAAAGAAGCATAATGACATGTGGGACGTAAAAACCATGCCAGGAAGTTTCGTAAGGTAGAGCAGGTCAAGACCTAGAGGCTCGGTGAACACACACCTGAGGCTTAGGTGACACCCAGCTCCCTGAGACCCTCTTCACCTAAAGAGCCAAAGTCTAATCCCCCATAGAAGTCCTCTCTGTGCTCCCAGCTACAACTTCCACCAAGCCTGCCTCCTCAAACTAAGGACAATCACCTCTGCTGGGACAAGCCAGAGCGCTCCTTTTCTCCAGGTTTGTCCTAGATGCTGTTTCCAGCCCCCGGGCTTCTGACATAGATCTCTGCTCTTCCTTGACTCCCAGGGGCAGCTGAATGTAAGAGTCTGAGAAACCCAAACAATAAACAGGGTTTATTGTGAAGTAAGGTAGAACATTTTTAAGTGGTGAGGTAATCAAGAGACTAGTGTGTCAACCTACATTTTGCTAGATAGGTCTAACAATAGCAAATAATACATGCTAATTAACTTTCATTTTAAGATACATGTAGGCTCTAGAATATTTCTAAGCTGTCCTGGTGATTATCAGGCCAGTTAGTTTTGACCCTTATGAGACAAATAAAGACACAACTTTCTTCTTTTTCAGAAAGCTATTGAGGGGTAATGGTTCGGTTCCTAGAAGTGGTTTTTGATAATAAATTAATTATTAATGGCATTCTTTGCAGTTCATGATATCCTTCTATAGCCAGAGACTTCATTCTTCCAAGCAATCATTAGTGTCCTACAGGCCTTGCTTTCACAGGTTGTTGACAATGAGGGAGAGGTCTAGATCAAACTCCCTCCAACCTTGCTATAACCCAAATGTGACTCTAACAGGTTCTAGTCCTGTTCTGTCCGCATTCTTCCTTCCTTTCTTCTTTCCTTCCTTCCTCACTCCCTTCCTTCCTTCCTTCTTCCATTCCTCCCTTTCTTCTTCCCTTCATTCCTTCTTTCTCTAAGAAATCTCTTAATGGTTAGCTAAGAATTGGAAATCTCCAACTAAGACTGTTGCTAAGATGATGGGTTGTTCTCCACAAACTAACAGCAAGGGCACCATTACAAAGGATAACATACACACAACTCACTGAAGATGGAGAAGATGAAATGGTGCCTACATGGAGCCTTTGCTCCTATGTTCTGGTGTATTTGGTATTTGAAGGTACTCTGGAAGTTACCAAAAGGGAAACACCTGTAGGGCACCAAAAGAGAGATGTAAACTTACCATTGCAGCCACAAAATGTTTGATCTACAATCTGTCCCGCTTGGAAAATATGCTAGGCTATGGCATAGAACTTGTGGGAGTAGTCAACTAATGTCTGATTAGAGTTAAGGTCTCCTCCATGAGACAGAACTCATATTTTGTCACAGCTAGAGCAACAAAACCTAAGAGACTAGATAGCCCAAAGACCTAGCATAAAACCAACTACAACTGGTTTAAAGTAAATTAATAAATAAAAAACCAAATTGTCAATAAAATAACTCCTGTTAATATGTGAATACACTCATAGGTCAGTGCCTTATTCAGTCATCATCAGGGAGGCTTTTTCTGCAAAAGATGGGAATAAAGTCAGACATTATGTGGAGAGAGTCTAAATGGAATGTCTCCATCTACTCCCTCACTTCTAAGCTCCTATAAGACACTATAGGAGGATTTTTCATTTAACCTATGACACGTGTTTGGCATGCTGGAGTATTGCCATGAGGGCATATTTCCTTTGTTTCAGGCAAAGCATCATCTCCTTAACAAGGATAAATAATCATAACAATTGTGGCCTCTCTTTTAGCCCATGCCTTGGCTCTAATGTTAGTCCACATACTATTTCTTTTCTTTCCACATTTTACATTTTACATTTATTTGTATTTATACTTGTTCTTTTGTATTGCAGGATTGAATATGCATTTTCAGTAATAACCACATCATGAATTCAACTTTATGTTCTTGAAATTTCTCCACCATGTTACTTAGATCATTATTTTTAAATGTAGCCTCAGACAAGTTGTTAGTCCATGGAGAGAAACAAACAGATTCTTTGCCAAAATATCACAAGAATGGATATAAATTGCTAATATATTTTCTTCTTAAAAACCTCCTGAGCTGGGTCTCCACAGTCCACATTTTTATCAGCACTATTGTCTTCAAGGCTTATACTAGAATGATCCTTTCAACTCCGTATATAGCAATATTGCTTTTCCATTCCAATGTTTCAATGTCTTTACCTTCCTCCAAAATCATCGTAGTCAGATTCTTCATGGCAAGCAGCTAACTCTCTGTTACAAATTTATGTATTAGCTATGTTTCTGGTGCTGCTCTAAAACACAGCCAATACTTGATTTTGATGTATTGGTCTGTCATGGTTTGTTGGTATGGCAGTGAGAATTTGGAAGTATGGAGGCAGGAACAGGGAACTTAGATCAAATGTCTTACCATAAGCATGAAGGAGAGAGAGAGAAAGAGAGAGAGAGAGAGAGAGAGAGATAGGAGAGACAGACAGAGACAGAGAGACAGACAGAGACAGAGAGAAACAGAGAGAGAATGAGAAGGAAAAGGAGGAGGAAGATGAGGAGGAGGGAGAGAGAGAGGGAGAGCACAAGATTATATGAACTAGAAATAAAGTGAAAAAATATACTCCCAAGGTCATTTCACACTGATATGCTTCATCTAACATGGTTGTACCCTCTAAATCCATCACAATATCTCTATGACCTGGAAAACAAGTGTTTAACTACTAGAGTCCATGAGTGACGTTTGCTATTCAAGCCACTACTTATACTCAGAGGAGGGAAGAAGAGAATGATACTAACACAATGGTATTTCAAAAAGCTGTAAGAAAACCTACTATTTTAGACTCTTCCATCACTTCCAAAGAAGTGATTTTAGCAATCATTGTTTGTCAGGGGAAGGGGATCATTTTCATCTGTGCTATAACCATTCTCTAGCAAATAACATGCTAATCAAACTCATGCAAATAATTTTAATTTACCTCAGTGGGTGAAGAAGAAGAACTATTTGAAAGTAGGAGTTGGATCAGTTGGGAAGAAAAACGTGTCAGACGAAGTAGAAGGAAAGTGAGAGAGTATAATGAGAGTGAATATAATCATTATATGCTTTTTATGAGTGAACATTTTAAAAAAACACCGATAATCACAAAAGACCCTGCATACTCTCCAGGAGATGATTGTTGTTTATGTCATAAATTCTGTGAGAAACAGCTAGACGCAGACTATAACAAAGTCCTGTGAAGGAAACTATCTTGATAGGAAGAAATCAGCTTCTTGTAGACATTCAACTTCAAGTAGGTTTTCCAAGGCCTAAGGATCTGTGGTAGATCTTCAGCCTGCCCCCCACCTCCAAAAATACTGAGATGTGAACAAGGAGGGATAAGAGGGATAGTTCAATGGGCTGTAATTTGAGTCTTCAACCATTTTTTTATGCCTTTCTCTTTACATAGGACTAAAGTCCATGACAAACCTTATTTTTAAGAGCTAAAAGAATAGTAAAATTCTCTTATAAAGCAGATTACAGGTATCCTGTAGAAGGTGGCCAAATTGAGAGGATGATTCTACAGCACTATGGGGAAAGTAAAATGAGGGGGGCGTAGCTTGCTACTCCCTGAGCAGTATTACATTGTGCTGAGATGGTGGCTCCCAGCATTGGCTCTTCCTCTGTTTGGCCTTTATTTCCTATGTCATTAATTTTCTTCTACTTCTTACAATGTCCTCTCCCCAGCAGTATGGTTGAATAATCGTTCCAGTTATGCTGTTGGAATGGGATTCACAAAGAAGTGGCTGATCCCACTGATTCCTACACCAGACAGCAATAGCTTAGTTACTAGAGAACTTCAGATCTCATGAAACTGACATCAAAATGTTGCCAGTCATCTCCTGTGCCGAGTTCCCATTACCATTATTAACACAGGATCCTGTGAAAAGTACCAATCTCCTCATTGCAGCTTTAATGCACCCGTTTAATTAAGCTCCTGCAGAGATCACATTGAGCTGTAAAAGTCTCTCCTTGTTATTTTTCTCAGTATGGAGTTCTTAGTACATGTTAATGGCCACAAGTGCACTTACATTTGAGTAGTCACACAGACACATTGGAATTTTCAGCATGTTTAAAGGACTAAAACTTCATTGAGTCATCAGTCACTGTTATACATTACTACCTAAGTGTAACGCTAACAGTGACTTTCCCAAACTATAAGGGTATTTATAGACCCAGGGCATCTGAATTTCATCCCTGTCCTTTACCATCTGAATCATCAATGTCAAGGACCATGACTTCATAAAATTTATAGATCTAGATTTTCTTTGCAGGAGATATAGGAGTTGTGCCAAATGGAGCACTTTGCACAATGTCCAGAACTTACTAATTTCTCAATAAATGTTAGCTATTTTATTAAGAATTAACCATGTGATTATTTCTAAGATACATTTGCAGTGTGTTGCTTATTGAATATAATGGTTTCCTATCTTGGTTTGAGCTGTTATATGTTCATGAAAAAACATTTTAAGATTTTTTTTTATGTAATAGCCTGTTTTTTTGTTTTGTTTTGTTTTGTTTTTTTTCTCCTTTACATCATTTCTCGTGTGATGCCAAGGACCGTTCCTCTGAGTGCATTCCAGATATCTGCATGCTCAGGAGATAGGTATACTTTTCATATTTAGGTTAAAATTAGAAGACAGATCATTAACGCTCTGTAAACTGCCATATACTCCAACACTAAACAAAAACAAATACAAATAAAAATGGTAGTCTATACCATAAAATTGGTGCAGAAAGGTAGCAGATAGAACTGTAAACAAAGCACTGGATAAAGAGAGATTTAGATGACTAGAATTCTATCTTCATCTAAGTTTTACTTTTCTTTTCTTCAGGGGAGAGGGAGAACACAGTCTCCCATTACCACAAATTATGCAGTCGAGTTTCCCGCATTTGGGGAAATCACAGGGGTCAGCACATCCTGAGTGCAATGGATAAGCCTCGCCCTGGGAAAACCACCTTTGTGATCATGATATCTTCCCTGCCAGGTAAGTATTCATCTAAGTCTTAAATAGCTTAATGAGAATAAAAATATTAAAAATAGATATATTTGGCCATTTTCTCTCCCGTGACTTTATAAGGTGGGACCAGCCCAGAGGCACAGACCTCACGAGTCACAGATGAGTCACAGGGCTACAGAGACATGATCCTCTCAGCTCTGAGCA
Organism: Mastomys coucha; assembly: GCF_008632895.1. Classification (NCBI taxonomy): domain Eukaryota; kingdom Metazoa; phylum Chordata; class Mammalia; order Rodentia; family Muridae; genus Mastomys; species Mastomys coucha. Next base: position 56,175,330 of record NW_022196905.1, on the reverse strand, counting down.
ACAATGGTAGATCAGCAACTCTCTCTGCCCCTTCCCTGTAAGTGTAGAGCCTGCCTCCAGGGAGTGCTTTAACCCAGGGACTCACCCAATTGTGTCCAGGATTTACCAGAGGAGAGCTGATCTCCCAGAAGGACTAACACAGGCTTACAGAAAAAGCTCTAGTCAGAGACAGCAAGAACATCTAACACCAGAGATCAACAAATGGCAAAAGGCAAACGCAAGAATCTTACCAACAGAAACCAAGACTACTTGGCTTCATCAGAACCTAGTACTCCCAGGACAGCAAGTCCTGGATATCCCAAAACACTAGAAAGGCAAGTTTTGGATCTAAAATCATATCTCAGGATGGTGCTAGAAGAATTTAAGAACATGAATAACTCCCTTAAAGAAATACAGGAGAACACAGGTAAAGAGGTACAAGCCCT
>NW_022196905.1:56170191-56174846 GCF_008632895.1 Mastomys coucha | reverse complement strand
AGGAAACAAAAAAATCCCATAAAGAATTACAGGAGATCACAAGTAAACAAGTAGAAGCTCTTAAAGAGGAAACAAACAAACAAACAAAAAAAAAAACCTTAAGGAATTACAGGAAAACACAAACAGGTAAAGGAATTTGAGCAAAACCATTCAGGACCTAAAAATGGAAGTAGAAACAATTAAGAAATCACAAAGAGAGACAACACTGGAGTTAGAAATCTTGGCAACATCATCATCACCAACAGAATATAAGAGATAGAAGAAAGAATCTCAGGTGCAGAAGATACCGGTAGAAAACATTGATACTACAGTCAAAGAAAATGCAAAATGCAAAAAGATCCTAACCCAAAACATCCAGGAAATCCAGGACACAATGAGAAGACCAAATCTAAGGATAATAGGTATAGAAGAGAGTGAACTTAAAGGGCCAGTAATATATTCAACAAAATTATAGAAGAAAACTTCTCTAACCTAAATAAAGAGATGCCCATGAACATACAAGAAGCCTATAGAACTCCAAATAGATTGGACCAGAAAAGAAATTCCTCCCACCACATAATAGTCAAAATAACAAATGCATTAAACAAAGAAAAAATACTAAAAGAAGTAAGGAAAAAAGATCAAGTAACATATAAAGGCAGGCTTATCAGAATTACACCAGACTTCTCACCAGAGACTATGAAAGCTAGAAGAACCTGGACAGAAGTCACACATACCCTAAGAGAACACAAATGCCAGCCCAGACTACTATACCCAGCAAAACTCTCAATCAACATAGAGGGAGAAACTGAAGTATTCCATGATAAAACCAAATTCACACAATATATTTCCACAAATCAAGCCCTTCAAAGAGTAATAAAAGGAAAACTCCAACACAAGGAGGGGAACTACATCCCTGAAAAAACAAAAATGTAATCTTCCAACAAATCTAAAAGAAGATGGCCACATGAACAGAATTCCAGCTCTAACAACAAAAATAACAGGAAGCAACAATTAGTTTTCCTTAATATCTATTAATATCAATGGACTCAATTCCCCAATAAAAAGATATAGACTATCAGATTGGGTACGTAAACAGGACCCAACATTTTGTTGCATACAGGAAACCCATCTCAGTGACAAAGACAGACACTAAAACAATTCTCTAGCCAATGGACCCAAGAAAAAAGCTGGAGTAGCCATTCTAATATCGAATAAAATTGACTTTCACCCTTAGGTGATCAAAAAAGATAAGGAGAGACACTTCATATTCATCAAAGATATGATGTACCAAGATGAATTCTCAATTCTGAACCTCTATGCTCCAAATTAAAGGGCATCTACATTCATAAAAGAAACTTTGCTAAAGCTCAAAGCACACATTACACTGCACACAACAGTAGTGGGAGATTTCAACACCCCACTCTCTGGAATGGACAGATCATGGAAATAGAAACTAAACCAGGACACAGTGAGACTAACAGAAGTTATGGAACAGATAGATTTAACAGATATCTATAGAACATTTTATCCTAAAACAAAAGGATATACCTTCTTCTCAGCATCTCATGGTTCCTTCTCCAAAATTGATCATATAATTGGTCACAAATCAGGCCTCAACAGATACAAGAAGATTGAAATAATTCCTTGTATCCTATCAGATCGCCATGGACTATGGGTGCTCCTCAATAACAACATAAACAATAGAGTACCCACATACACGTGGAAGCTTAACAACACTCTACTGAATGATAACTTGGTCAAGAAAGAAATAAAGAAATTAAAGACTTTCTAGAGTTTAATGAAAATGAAGCCACAACATACCCAAACTTATGGGGTATGATGAAAGCAATCCTAAGAAGAATACTCATAGCTCTAAGTGCCTACAAAAAGAAACTGGAAAGAGCATACACCAGCATTTTGACAGCACCTCTGAAATCTCTAGGACCAAAAGAAGCAAATTCACCCAAGAGGAGTCAAAGGCAGGAAATAATCAAACTCAGGGCTGAAATCAACCAAATAGAAACAAAAAGAACTATACAAAGAATCAACCAAACCAGGAGCTGGTTCTTTGAGAAAGTCAACAAAATAGATAAACCCTTAGCCAGACTAACTAGAGGGCACAGAGACCATATCCTAATTAACAAGATAAGAAATAAAAAGGGAGACATAACAACAGATACTGATGAAATCAAAACAATCATGAGATCCCACTACAAAAGCCTATACTCAACAAAACTGGAAAACCTGGATGAAATGGACAATTTTCTAGACAGATACCAGGTACCAAAGTTAAATCAAGATCAGATCAATGATCTAAACAGTCCCATATCTGCTAAGGAAATAGAAACAGTCATTAATAGTCTCCCAACCAAAAAAAGCCCATGACCAGATGGGTTTAGTGCAGAGTTTCATCAAACCTTCAAAGAACACCTAATTCCAATATTCCTCAAACTATTCCACAAAATAGAAACTGAAGGCACTCTACCCAATTTGTTCTATGAAGCTATAATTACTCTTACACCTAAACCACACAAAGACCTAACGAAGAAAGAAAACTTCAGACCAATTTCCCTTATGAATATCAATGCAAAAATACTCAATAAAATTCTTGCAAACCAAATCAAAAAACACATCAAAATGATCACCCATCATGATCAAGTAGGCTTCATCCCAGGAAGGCAGGGATGAAACATATGATCATCTCACTAGATGCTGAGAAAGCATTTGGCAAAATCCAACATCCCTTCATGATAAAGTCTTGGAAAGATCAGGAATTCAAGGTTCATGTTTGAACATAGTAAAAGCAATATACAGAAAACCAGTAGCCAACATCAAACTAAATGGAGAGAAACTTGAAGCAATCCCACTAAAATCAGGGACTAGACAAGGTTGCCCACTCTCTCCCTACCTATTCAATATTGTACTTGAAGTCCTAGCCAGAGCAATTAGACAACAAAAGGATATCAAAGGGATACAAATTGGGAAGGAAGAAGTCAAATTATCACTATTTGCTGATGATATGATAGTATACTTAAGTGGCCCCCAAAATTCCACCAGAGTGCTCCTAAAACTGATAAACAACTTCAGCAAAGTAGCTGGATATAAAATTAACTCAAGCAAATCAGAGGTCTTCCTATACACAAAGGATAAACTGGCTGAGAAAGAAATTAGGAAAACAACACCCTTGACAATAGTTACAAATAATATAAAATACCTTGGTGTAACTCTAACTAAGCAAGTAAAAGATCTGTTTGACAAGAACTTCAAGTCTCTGAAAAAGGAAATTGAAGAAGATCTCAGAAGACGGAAAGATCTCTAATGCTCGTGGATTGGCAGGATTAATATAGTAAAAATGGCTATCTTACTGAGGGCAATCTACAGATTCAATGCAATCCCCATCAGAATTCCAACTCAATTCCTCACTGATTTAGAAAGAGCAATTTGCAAATTCATCTGGAACAGGTCAAAAACCCAGAATAGTCAAAACAATTTTCTACAATAAAGGAACCTCTGGCAGAATCACCATCCCGGATCTTAAGCTGTACTACAGAGCAATTGTAATAAAAACTGCATAGTATTGCTACAGTGACAGGCAGGTAGATCAACGGAACAGAATTGAAGATCCAGAAATGAACTCACACACCTATGGTCACTTGATCTTTGACAAAGTTGCTAAAACCATACAGTGGAAAAAAGACGGCATTTTCAACAAATGGTGCTGGCTCAATTGGTGGTTAGCATGTAGAAAAATGCAAATCAGTCCATTCCTATCTCCTTGTACAAAGCTTAAGTCCAGGTGGATCAGGGACCTCCATATCAAATCAGATACATTGAAACTAATAGAAAAGAAAGTGGGGAAGAACCTCGAACAAATAGGCCCAGTGGAAAGTTTCCTAAAGAGAACGCCAATAGCTTATGCTCTAAGACCAAGAATTGACAAATGGGATCTCATAAAGTTGCAAAGCTTCTGTAAGCCAAAAGACACTGTCAATAGGACAAATTGGCAACCAGCAAATTTGGAAAAGATCATTACCAATCCTATATCTCTGATAGAGGGCTAATATCCAATGTGTACAAAGAACTCAAGAAGTTAGACTCCAGAGAACCAAATAACCCTATTAAAAAATGGGGTGCAGAGCTAAACAAAGAATTCTCAACTGTTGAACACCGAATGGCTGAAAAACACCTAAAGAAATGTTCAACATCCTTAGTCATCAGGGAAATGCAAATGAAAAGAACTCTGAGGTTCCACCTCACACCAGTCAGATTGGCTAGGATAAAAAACTCAGGTGACAGCAGATGCTGGAGAGGTTGTGGAGAAAGAGGAACTCCTTCATTGCTGGTGGGATTGAAAGCTGGTATAATCACTCTGGAAATCAGTTTGGAGGTTCCTTCAGAAATTGGGCATAGTTCTACCAGAGGACCCAGCTATTCTACTCCTGGGCATATACCCAGAAGATGCTCCAACATGTGATAAGGACACATGCTCCACTATGTTCATGCAGCCTTATTTATAATAGCCAGAAGCTGGAAACATCCTAGATGTCCCTCAACATAGGAATGGATACAGAAATTGTGCTACATCCACACAATTGAATACTACGCAGCTGTTGGGAACCATGAGAGCCCTGAGATAAATATCCTGCCCCAGCTAATTGAGAACCCGGAGATTA
>NW_022196905.1:56163293-56169431 GCF_008632895.1 Mastomys coucha | reverse complement strand
CAGCCATCCATTGAACTGAGTACAGGGTCCCCAATGATGGAGTTAGAGAAAGGACCAAAGGAGCTGAAAGGTTTGAAGCCCCTTAGGATGAACAACAATATGAACTAACTCAGAGATCCCAGGGACTCAACCACTAACCAAGGACTATACATAGTGAGACTGATTGTTCTGGCAGCATGTGTATAGTAGAGGATTGCAAAGTCAGTCATCAATGGGAGGAGAGGCCCTTGGCCCAGTGAAGATTCTGTGCCCCAGTGTAGGGGAATGCCAGGGCCATTAAGTGGGAGAGGGTAGGGTGGCAAGCATGGGGCGGGGGAAGGCAACAGGGGTTAGTTCTTGTTGTTTTTGTTTGTTTTTTGGAGGGGAAATTGGGAAAGGAGAAACCATATGACATGTAAATAACTAATAAAAATAAATTAAAAATAGATATATTTATGTGTCTAGTGTCTATGACAACAGAAATATTTTTTGTATTTTTATTAGATGTTTTCTTTATTTACAATATCTCCTTTCCCAGGTTCCCCTCCAAAAGAAAAAAGAAAATAAAATAAGAAAATAAAATTAAAAAACTAAAACTAAAACAATCCCCTGTTCCTTTCCCCCTCCTTCTGCTCACCAAACCACCCTCTCCCACTTTCTGGCCCTGGCATTCCCCTACACTGTGGCATAGAACCTTAACAGGGCCAAGGTCCTCTCCTCCCATTGATGACCGACTTGGCCATCCTCTGCTATACACATGCTGCTGGAGCCATGAGTCCCCCCCATGTGTACTCTTTGGTTGGAGTTTAGTCCCTGGGAGCTTTGAGGGTGCTAGTTAGTTCATATTGTTGTTCATGCTAAGGAGCTGCAAACCCTTCAGCTACTAATCAAATGACTGCTTTTTTTAAAAAGATAGATGGTTTAGAGCAGTTTATGCTAACAAAAGTGTGAGTATACAATTCTATATAGCTTCCCTTTCACATGCACAGCCTTCACTGTTAACACAGTGACTCATTTGCTAGACTGATAGGTGTACATTGAGAGATCATTAACACACATAGTCACATCCCACAGAAGGCTTCATTCATGTTGTCGTATAATCTGTGTGTTTGGACTAATGTATAATGAAAAATATTCACATTTACAGTACCATACCACTGAAACCCACATGACTTGGTGACTAGACCTGACTAGGGGGGCATCAAGGGAAGAGACACAGAACAATGATGCTGAATAACACAGACATAAAAGCCTCGGGCAGGTGTGTTGTGCCCACTCTGATGGATCGGCAACAATTACTGAGAGCTAGAACCTTAATGGGTTTTATTAGGTACAGCAGAGGAGAGGGGAGTTAGTTCAGGAGGAGGAAGCTGCACTTGCTTGTGAATACACATATTGGTTAATTATTTTTAAGCATTGCTATTTGGAACAGAGGAAGACTGCCATTCTGTTTCCATTCTGCTCAAGAGCTTGAGCAGAATGGGAAAGGCTTTGCCAATTTCCCATGGGTTTGAAACCTTGAGTCAGCTCACATCAAACAATACACATTTACTCAGAACTTCACTCCCTCAAGATTCCCCTTACACCCTGTAACATACATCAGTTTCTCATTGTTCTAAATGTCATTGGTATTTAATTCTCTCAGCCTTGGCAACTACCAAAGTTATGTTTTCTACTTTCATACTTCTTATATCACATATTGAGAATCTCAAAATATATAGCTTTAGATTGTCATTGCTACTTAGAACTGGTTGTTCAAGATATACTATGTGTTTTCATGCGTTCATAGCTCACTTTATTTGAAGATACCAGTATCCATGTGTTAACTATAGTTTATCTGCTTTTAAATAAAGTAAATCATGACTTCTCTCAAGTGTTGACATAATCTGTTGTGGATAAATATACTATACCCTCATTTCTCCAGATTTTTATGTGGATATATAATTTCTTTTGCTTTGAGTAAACACAAACATTCTTGATGATTGTTGAATTTACAGTAAGAGGTTGGTCAGTGTAGTGGTTTTGGTGAGATGTCCCATTCCCCCATAGTGTCTGGCACCTGAATGCTTGGTCTCCTATTAATGCACTGTTATAAGAGGCTTTGAAGGTATGGAGGAAGTCTGTCTCTGGGGGTTGGGCTTTAGAGTTTCAAGACTTGGGTCATTTCCAGTTCTCTCTCTCTACTTCCTACTTGTGGTTCCTGCTGTGAGCTCTTAGCTGATGATCTAGCTTCCATACCTTTCATATCATGGTGATCTTTAACCATGGAAGTGACCATATACCAAAATCTCCATATACCAAGCTGCTAGGAGTCTCAACTAGCTCTCTCCCATAGAGTCTCAGGAGCCTCCCCCATCCTATATTGAGAGCTTTTGGTGTCATCTGTAGGAATTTGGCATTTGTCACTGGGCTCAGTCAAGTAGGCTTAGGTAAGAATTTTTTTAATTAATTAATTAATTTTTTTTGCACTCCAGATTTTATTTCCCTGACTCCTGGTCTACCTTCTGACTGTCCCACATCTCATACCTCTTCCTTGTACAATGTCTCCACGAGGATGTCCCTACACCCCACCCCCATTCCACCTGACCTCTAAACTCTCTGGGCCCTCCAGTCTCTTGAGAGTTAGGTGCATCATCTATGAACACAGACCCAGTAGACCTCTGCTGTATATGTGTTGAGGACCTCACAATCTACAGATTGGGAAAAAATCTTCACTAACCTCACACCAAAAGAGGGCTAATACCCAAAATATACAAAGAACTCAAAAAGCTAAATACCAAAACACCAAACAATCTAATCAAAAAATGGGGCATAGAAATAAACTGAGAATTCACAGCAGAGGATTCTTGAATGGCTGAGATTCACCTAAAGAAATTTTCAACATCTTTAGTGATCAGAGAAATCCAAATCAAAATGACCCTGAGATTCCACTTTACACCATTCAGAATGGCTAAGATCAAAACCTCAGTTGACAACACTTGTTGGAAAGGATGTGGAAAAAGAGGAACACTCTTCCATGGCTGATGGGATTGCAAACTGGTACAACTCTGGAAATCAGTCTGAAGGTTCTTTAGAAAGTTGGAAATAGATCTACCTGAAGACTCAAAAATACCACTCTTGGGAAGATGCCCAAAAGATGCCCCACCATGCCACAGGGGCACATATTACACTATGTTCATAGCAGTCTTATTTTTGATAGTCAGAAGCTGGAAATAACACAGATGTCCCACAACAAAAGAATGAATATACAAAATGTGGTTCATTTAAACAATAGAGTACTAATCAGCTATTAAGAATAAAAACATCTTGAGTTTTAGAGGTAAATGGATGGAACTATAAAATATCATCATGAGTGAGGTAACTCAGGCCCAAAAGGATATGCATGGTATGTAATTACTAATAAGTGGATATTAGCCAAAAAATAAAAAGTACAGAATACCCAAGATACAGTCCACAGAACTCAAAAAGGTCAACAAGCTGAAATGCCCAAGTGAGTATACCACAGTCCCACTTGGGCGGGAGAAGAAAGCAAACACAAGTGGGGATGGAGGGAGGGAAAGTGGATGTGGGAGTTGGGGGTGTAGAGAAGCGAACCTGATATGGTTTTGGGTGACGGAAAAACTCTATAGCCCTGAGGGCCAGCAGAAAGAATGGAAACAAGCAACCTTGGGAGGTAGGAGTTTGGAGGGACTCTCCGGAATACACCAGAGACCTGGGAAGTTAAAGACTCTCGGGAATCAAAGGGATGGACCTTAGATGAAATGCCAACATTAGGGAGAGGGAACTTATAGAGCCCACCTCCAGCAGGAAGACAGGGCATCAAATGAGGGAGGGGGTTGCTGTCCGACAGCCAAAACTATCACCCAAATTGTTCTTGTCTGAAAGAACTGCATGGATGGAAATGGAGAGGAGTCTGAGGAAAAGAAGGTCCAGTGACAGGCCCAAAGTGGGATCCAGCTCAAGGGGAGATCCCAAGGCCTGACACTATTACTGAGGCTATAGAGTGCTCACAAAAAGACACCTAGCATTACCATGCTCTGGAAGACCAAATAAGCAGCTGAAAATCTCAGATGCAGATATTTTCACGCAACCACTGGACAGAAGCTGTTGACCTCTGTGGTTGAGTTAGGGAAAGGCTGAAAGAAGCTAAAAGGAGGGCAACCCAGTAGGAGGACCAGCAGTCTCTCTTAATCTGGACCTCTGACATCTCTCACTTTTTTATTGGATATTTTCTTTATTTATATTTCAAATGTTATCCTCTTTCACAGTTTCATTCCCTCTTGGGAACACTCTATCACATCCTCCCTCCCCCTGCTTCTAATGAGGGTTTTCCTCCACCCACCCATCCATTCCCACATTCCTGCCCTCGATTCCCCTACACTGGGTCATCTATCAAGCCTTCATAGGACCAAGAACCTCTCCTCCCATTGATGCATGGCAAGACCATCCTCTGCTACATACGCAGCTAGAGTCATGTGTACTCCTTTGTTGATTGCTTAGTCCCTGGGGGCTCTGGGGTCTGGACTCTGGTTGGTTAATATTGTTGCAAACCTCTTCAACACCTTCAGTCCTTTCTCTAACTCCTCTGTTGGGGACCAGTCCAATGGTTGGCTGCAAACATCAGCCTCTGTATTTGTAAGGCTCTGGAAGGGCCTCTCAGGAGACAGCCGTATCAGGTTCTTTTCAGCATGCACTTCTTGGCATCTACAATAGTGTATGGGTTTGGTAACTGTATATGGGATGAATCCCTAGGTGGGACAGTCACTGGGTGGCCTTTCCTTCAGTTTCTGTTCAACACTTTATCTCCATATTTACTCCTGTAAGTATTTTGTTCTCTTTCTAAGAAGGACCAAAGCACCCACACTTTGGTCTTCCTTCTTATAGAGCTTCATATGGTCTGTGAATTGTATCCTGGTTATTTGGAGTTTTGGGGCTAATGTCCAATTATCAGTGAATGCATATCATGTGTGTTCTTTGCGATTGGGTTACCTTCCTCAGGATCATATTTTCTACAGAGACTGACCATGGGACTTTGTTTATTATTTTGCTGAATTATTTCCTTATGTGATCTTTTTGCTTCTTACTCTGCTTAATTACTCTCTTGTGTGGTCTTCTTTACTACTTCACTTGATTATGCAGTCTTTGGTCTAAGAACTGACCATGTGCTTTGAATGTACCTAGAGTGATATAAAAGCAGATTGGAAAATAATAAAGCTGCTTCAGCCTCAGTATGGGCTGGAGTCATGTTATGATGTTTGTCTAATGTTTTTTTAATAATGTTTTTCTTTTTCAGTTTTTTTTACTTACTTGAGAACCTGTTGACTAAGCTGGCTACTCTCACAGATTCCCTGTATTGATTGCCATTCTGTCTCCAGGCCTCTCCTGTCCCCCCATCCCCGAGTATGATGACTAACCCTGTCCACTTCATGACCACCTTCCCATTCATTCCCTCCCTCATTCATCTTCAGTGACCATTTTGTTTCTGCTTCTGAGTGAGATTCATGGATCCTCCCTTGGGCCCTCCTTTTTCCTTAGCTTCTTTGGATCTTTGTATTGTAGCATAGTTATCCTGTACTTTATGGCTAATGTCCACTTATAAGTGAGTATATAATGTGTATGTCTTTCAGGGTTTGAGTTACCTCACTCAGGATGAGATTTTCTACTTCTATCCATTGGCTTGCAAATTTCATGACATCTTTGTTTTTAATAGTTGAAGAGTATTCCATTGTGTAAATGTACCACATTTTCTTTATGCATTCTTCAGCTGAGGGACATCTAGGTTGTTTCTGCTGTCTGACTATTACAAAGAAAGCTGCTATGAACAGAGTTGGGCAAGTGTCCTTGTAGTATAGTAGGGCATCTTTTAGGTAGATGCCCAGGCTGGGTCTTGGGGTAGAACTATTCCCAATTTTCTGAGAAAGCATAAGATTGATTTCCAGAGTTTTACATTTTTCATTCCCACCAAGAATGGAGAAGAGTTCCCATTGCTTCACTTTCTCACCAGTTCCCATTGCTCTCACTTGAGTTTTGATCTTAGCAATTGTAGTAAGCCGGCCCGCAGCTTACTACACTCCGTGGGAATTCACGAACTGGGAACTTGGAGACCTGTAAGATAAGCGGGTGGGGAAGAAGAAGCGACACCAGGAAAGGATTCTCATC
>NW_022196905.1:56151809-56152552 GCF_008632895.1 Mastomys coucha | reverse complement strand
AGTGGGAAGATTGGGTTACAGGCCATGCCTTAGGCCACCAGTTGGAAGAAATAATGCTTTTGTCAGCTTCTGTGTCCAGTATACCAGTAAAATTCCTTCCCTCTATAGATAACTGTAACGTGGGCCTGGTCTTAAGGTCAACCACCAGATGAGCAAAGTCTGTCCCAGATGAGCCAAGCCTGTCGGTGCCCCGTGGCAGTCCCGTAGAGGGGAAACAATCATGTAAGCTGGGAAGGACTATTAACTGAGCAATCTTATCTCCCAGGGAGATGGAGAAGACGCCCTGCGGGCAAGAACAGAGAACCTGTAGTTCCCCAGTGTAATCTTGGTCAAGCACGCCAGGGTGCACCACAAGGCCTTTCAAGGTGAGGGACGAGCATCCTAGCACAAGGCCAACGCTTCCTTCTGGCAGAGGACCCTGAAAGGTGACCTGCACAGGGCACAGGCTGCATGCCCATGTGCGACATCAGTAAGAATTGGGAGGTGGAGCAGAGGTCCAGTCCTGCGGAGCCTCTTGTCGCTCGGCAGGGGCTCTCTGAATGTTGGCTCGTGTCCCATATCTTTTTGGGCCCTGGGATCTGGGGCCCGGAAACCCGTTTTTTGGGGGGTCAGGTTCATTTTCTTGTGGCTCATGATCATGTTGGATAATTTTCCCCTGAATGTCTCTAACTAAATGACATTCATTTGTCCAATGATAGCCCTTCCTACACTTGGTACAAAGACTTGGTACCCTCCGTTGCATG
>NW_022196905.1:56149638-56150878 GCF_008632895.1 Mastomys coucha | reverse complement strand
GAGTCTGAACAGTGTCTATCAGTGTATAGCGGGGGTGCACTTGGAAGAGTAGGCGGGTCAGCATGAAGTGTTCCGCGACTCTGATCTCCCTTTCGCTTTAGATTCTGGAGAGGCAGCAAATGCTCATTTGGATGATACCTCTCTTCCTTATAGCAAGCCACTTCTCTCTCTAAGTCTTCCTCTTTTGACGGGCTCAATTCCTCAGAGCTATCAGGCTCGAAGAGCTTCCATCTCGAAGCTCCATCTCTTTCTCTACTTTTCTCTCCCAGGGTGTCTTTTCCCTTATCTCTCACTTCTGCAGGTCTAGCGGAAGGGTCTGTACTCTTGGGTATATCCTCTCTTCTCTTCCCTTTCTCCTGGCTAGCCTCCACTCCCTCATCTTCTCTCTCCCTTTTATTCTGGCTAGCTTTTATTCTCTCCTCTGTTTCTGACATGCTATCTTGTATCAAGTGCCAAATGGACATCGCAACAAGTGCCATTAGCATAATTACCGCACCTTTGGCCGCGCTTTCTAACCCTGAGAAAGGGTCGGAGGAATTAAAATCAAGCGGCATGCCTCTCAGAGCTCACTCTGTCCTGCAGTTCTGAAACCTACCAGTTATTGTAAGGTTCTCCCGGTGTCCCGGGTTTTCAGCACCAGCTGTAGCCCGCACAGTCGTCTCACCAGCAAGAAGACACAGGGACACTAGGTTCCTTCTGCAGCAATGTTTATTGTCCTCATCCATAGGCAAAAAGGGTCGAGCCAAAAATCCGCACTGCTTATATACACCACAGTGCGGCGTGTCTGCCCACAGCACGGCGTGTCTGCCCATGATTGGCTGTTTGCTCATTACCCTATGTAACGCCCCGGATGGGCCGTGACGTGGCGTCTTTTTCACTCTATGCACATGCGCAAACAGTTGTTTACTAGGAGTCGACAGTGGAAGTAGGCGCCATCTTGCCATGGCGAATGCCTCTCCAGCTTCACCGCTCCCCACAGGTAGTATCTATATTTGTCACTGAGATGGGTTCCCTGTATGCAGCAAATGTTGGGTCCTGTTTGCGTACCCAATCTGATAGTCTATGTCTTTTTATTGGAGAGTTGAGTCCATTGATATTAATAGATATTAAGTAAAAGTAGTTGTTGCTTCCTGTTATTTTTGTAGTTAGAGCTGGCATTCCATTCATGTATTTATCTTCTTTTAGTTTTTTTGGAAGATTACATTTTTGCTTTTTCAGGGATGTAGTTCCCCTTCTTGTG
>NW_022196905.1:56133155-56148203 GCF_008632895.1 Mastomys coucha | reverse complement strand
GGCCTGTTCCTCCAAGCTGGCTGCTCTGGTCTCAGAACCTCACCCGAGAGAAATTGGCAGATCCCGCCCGGGGTCTCTGGCTTAAGGCGCTCTCTGGAGGTAGGCCCTCCACTTGCAGGGAAGGGGCAGAGAAGGACGGTGTTCCTCCTCTGTCACTAAGAAGCTGAGAGGATCCTGTCCCTGCCGCCCTGCGGCTCCCCTGGGAGTCATGGTTCCTGTGTCTCCCAGCCGGCTGCTGTGGTCTCAGAAACTCACCTGAGAGAAAATGGCGGATCCCGCCCGGGTCTCTGGCTTAAGGCTCTCTCTGGAGGTGGGCCCTCCACTTGCAGGGAGGGGGCAGAGAAGGATGCTCTTCCTCCTCTGTCACTCGGAAGCTGAGAGGATCGTGTCCCTGCCGCCTTGCTGCTCCCCTAGTCGTGGGGCCTGTGCCTCCCAGCCGGCTGCTCTGCTCTCAGAACCTACCCGTGAGAAATTTACTGTCTGTTTTTATGTCTCCATTTCTTTTCTGGTTTTGTTGATTTGGAAACTTTCTCTCTGCCTGTTACTTAGTTTGTCCATCTTGTTGATTTTCTCATAGAACCGGTTTTGGTTTAGATTCTTTGTCTTGTTCTCTGTTTCCAATTTACTTACTTCTGCCTTGAATTTGATTATTTCCAGCTACCTACCATCTTGGTTGTGTTTGCTTCTTTTATTCCTAGAATTTTCAGGTGTAATTTAAAATTGCTAGTATGAGAATTCTCTAATTTCTTTATGAAGGTACTTACTGCAATGAACTTTCCTTGTACTGCTGATTTCTTTGTGTCTCATGAGTATATTGTGACTTCATTTTCATTGAATTCTAAAAAGTCTTTATAATTTGTTTCTTTATTAATTCTTTGAGCCAGTGGTCATTGCATAAAGAGTCATTGAGTTTCCATGAGTTTGAAGGTTTGCTGTTGTTTCTGTTGTTGTTGAAGTACAACTTTAATCCATATTGGTCTGATAAGATGCAAAGGAATATTTCATCTTGTATCTGTTGAGGCTTGCTTTCTGACTGAGTACAGTGTCAATTTTGGAGAAGATTACATGAGATGTAAGTATAATCTTTTGTGTTTAGGTGAAATGTTCCATAGATATCTGTTAGGTCCATTTGTTAGTTTCATTATTTCTCTTTTTAGTTTCTGTTTCAGTAACCCACTCATTGGTTAGAATGGGGTGTTGAAGTCTATGACTCTTAAGGTGTATGGTTCCAGTGTGATTATGCTTTAGTAGTGCTTCTATTATGAATGTGGGTGTCCTTGCATTTGAAGGCATACATGTTCAGAATTGAGACATCATCTTGGTGAACTTTTCCTTTAATGAGTATGAAGCATCTTTCCCCATTTCTTTTGATTACTTTTAGTTGTAAGCCCTATTTTATTAGAATGGCTATGCCAGCTTGCTTCTTGGGTCTGCTTGCTTGCAAAACCTATTTCATGCCCTTCACTCTGAGGTAATGTCTATCTTTCTGAGGTATGTTTCTTTTATGCATTAGAATGATGTATTCTGTTTTTACATTCAGTCTGTTAGCCTGTATATTTTTATTGTGGAATTGACTCCATTGATGTTGAGAGATATCAGTGACCAATGATTGTTAATTCCTGTTACTTCTGATGGTGGTGGTGGTGGTGGTGGTGGTAGTAGTGGTGGTGGTGTGTATGTATGTGTATGTATGTGTGTGTGTATGTGTGTGTGTGTGTGTGTGTGTGGTATGTGTGTGATTGTATGTATTTTTGTGTGCTTCCCTTATTTTGTTCCTTCTGGTATAGAATTATTTATTTCCTATGTTTTCTTGTGTGTAGTTAACCTCCCTGGCTTGGAGTTTTCCTTTAAGTATTTTATATAGGGCTGAACTTGAGGATAGATATTGTTTAAATTTGATTGCATCTTAGAAATCTATGGTGATTGAGAGTTTTACTGGGTTTAGTAGTCTAGGTTAGTATCTGTATTTTTTAGAGTCTGCAAGACATCTGTCTAGCTCCTTCTACTTTTTAGATTTTCTGTTGAAATATTGCATGTAATTCTGATATGTTTGCCTTTTTATGTTACCAGCATTTTCCCCTAGCCACTTTTAATATTCTTTCTTTTTACAGTAGATTTTGTGTTTTGATTATTATGTGGCAGGAGGGTTCTCTTTTTTGGTCCAGTCTAATTGGTGTTCTGTAAGCTACTTGTATGTCTATAGTCATTTCCTTCTTTGGATTAGGGAAATTTCTTTGATTTTGTTGAAAATATTTTTCTGGTCCTTGGAGCTGGGACTCTTTACCTTCTTCTAATCCTATTATTGTTATGTTAGATCTTTTCATGGTATTCCATATTTTCTGGTTGTTTTATGTTAGGAATTTTTATATTTAACATTTTCTTTGACTGATGTGTCAATTTCTTCTATTGTATCTTCTGTACCTGAGGTTCTCTCTTCCATCTCCTTGTTCTGTTGGTGGTACTTGCATCTGTTGTTTCTGTTTTCTTTCCAAGGTTTTCCATCCCATTAGAACCTGTTGATTTACTGCTTCTATTTTTATTTTCATGTCTTGAAGGTTTATTCATTTTCTTCACCTGTTTAATTGTATTTTCCTCTATTTCTTTAATGGTTTTATTGGTTTCCTCTTCAAAGGCATCTGTCATCTTTATAATGTTGGATTTAAGGTCATTTTCTTGTGCTTTGGTTGTGTTAGGATATCCAGGGCTTGCTGTAGTGGGATAGCTTTGCTCTGGAAGTTACATATTGCCTGTTGATTGTATTCTCATCTTGGCCTTTAGCCATTTGATTGTCCCTGGATGTTCCCAGTATAGAAGGCCTCTGGTGGGTAGCCTGGTGCTGAAGAATAAAACTCAGGGACAGTGTATGTTTCAGAGCAGCTAGGTGTGCTCCAGGAGGCATGAAGGACAGGGGTTTGGGAGTAGGGGTGAAGGCTCTAACCTGGATGTTCTTGATGTAGCATTCCTGGTGAAGATGGCCAGACAATGAAGTTTGGGGGACAGCAAGAAGCTAGTTCAGGGAAATTGCATGTGCCCCTGGTGACTCAGTAGACAGGGGAATGGGAAGGATGGGGAAAGAGATCTAACCTTACTTTCCTTTATGAGACTTAGCCTGCGGTAGGCAGGCAGAGCAGTAGCTAGACAATGGAGCTCCAGGACTTCAGCACAACTCTTTATTGAATTTCACAATTATAAACAGATTTATATTGCATGTAGTTGATGTATAATTATATATAAATGTGTTCCCCATATCTATTTCAAATAAAAAAGTGCTGCTGATTGTCCAAATGGAAAATAATGGCTGCGTTGCTACAATACGAATTCAGAAATGTCGAAATCAAGTTTAAATACGTGGTTATTCAGAAGAATGTAATAAAACATAATGTTAAAGTATTTCCAGATTATGTTGATATCATAAGAGCAGAAGAAAGTACACTTGAATCCATAGCTCATGAAAACATCTACCACACAAGAGAACAGGTCTGATGCAGTGTATTTTACACAGAATGACACTTAACAGTGTTGTAAAGTACCATTAGTTGTTACATTATAAGTCATATCTGCATTTACTCTGCAGTAAAATAAATGGGGTTTTAATGGTGTGTTGAATTACATAGTAAATCTTCCAACGAGATCATCATTAATTCTTAATATGGGTTGATTTAGCAGTAAGACTGAATATGTTTGTGTATCTCTCCAATTTATGGGATAAGTCTGCACATAAATTTAAACTTCAGTGACTTTCCAGGAGATTTAATAGCTAGAAGAAATTCTTACAGAATACACAATGAGAGTTAGTGGCCTTGCTTCCCCTGGCTGCTGGAAGGGCATCCCATTCTGCTACTTTTATTTTATCCCATAACTAAATCACCAAGCAGGCTTACAATCTACTTAACCTCTATTTCACTTGGTAAGCATCAACAGCTACAGCAAGATGTGTCTTCTCTTTAAAGAAAAACAAGAGGTGATTCCGTATATGTAAAACAAATAAAAGGAAGACCATGTGGCTGAACTCTTAAGCGGACAACTCCAGAAATCCTTTCCTCCTACATGAAGTAGAATGCTCAAATTGAATAACTCAGAACACAGAATACAAGCTGATGGGCTTCTCTGTCTGTGTTGTTCTGTCTTTCTGCTTCTCTCTCTGTGTTTTTGTCTTTATCTCTGTCTTTGTCCATCTGTCTGTCTTTGTCCATCTGTCTGTCTGTCTTCTGTCTGTCTGTCTGTCTCTGTGTGGCTCTCTCCGTCTCTGTCTCCCTGTCTTTTTCTGTTTCTCTCTCTGTCTTTCTCCCTCTGCCTTTCAAATATGCTTTGTTTATTCACATAAACTTTCCTTATAATATTATGCTACTATAAAAGGTTATAATTACTTCAGGTAAACAGATATTTTACAAGGCAGGAATGCTTGGTCAGGCAGAACCTGTTTCATGGTTCCACTGAAGATTCTTCCTCAGTGAGAACCTTTCAGGAACTTGGAAGCTAAACTCTTTTTTTTTATTGGATATTTTCTTTATTTACATTTCAAATGTCTCCCCTTTGGAAACCCCCTACCACATCCCCTTCTGCCTGCCTCTATGAGGGTGGTCCCCCACCCACAGTCTTCCTTCCCTGGCTAAACTCACATCCACTGGGAGGTTCTTCAGCTACTGTAGGGCTGGAGGTGTAACTGTTAGAGGGCCCAGAATGTCCTTGAGAGCAGGGCCCAGTGACTTATCACAGATAAGCAGGCATGTGTAAATTCAGCCATGGTCCTCGAAACTCTAAGTTTGTTGACTCCAGAGCCACACAGTGGCACGCTCAAAGTCCTCTTACTGAAAGGTGTCAGGGCCAAGGCTTAAGAAGATGTGTCACTGGAACTCTGCAATCGTAGCCCAGCTCTTAAGTTACAGTTTTTGTATTATTCCAATAGAAATTAGGTTTGTGCTATGTCACTGGAGTTCAAACTTAGGTTTCTTCCTTAGCATATCAAAGCCTGTCTGAGGCTTGACTCATAAAGAAACTGCCTTGTGGTCAGCTCCTGTCTTGCAAGCCTTTTATTTTTCCAAGTCACACAAAATGGTTTCACTTTTGTTCCTAACAATTTTATATTCCCAGTGATGATAAATCTAAACACTTCAAGTTGTCGCATATGCTCATCAAAATTTGATGCTTCTAGTTTTGTTTGTTTGTTTGTTTTGGGGGGGTGTTTTACTTGTATTATGTGTGTATAGAACTTATGTATACAGATACCCAGAGATGCCAGAGAAGGCTATCCGTTCCTCTAGAGCTGGAGTTTCAGGAAGTTCAGATATGAATACTAGGGACTGAACAATCGAAGTTTTCTGGAAGAGCAACATAGTGACTAGATTTATGTCAATTTCAAAGAAACTGAAGCCATCTGAGAGGAGGTTACCTCAGTTGTGATATTACCTTCATAAGATCAAGCTGTAGGAAAGCCTGTAGAGCATTTTCCTAATTACCGATTGATATGGGAGGACTCAGCCCTTTTTGAGCTGAGCTATACCTGGGTTGGTGATCCTGGGTCCTGTAAACAAGCCATGGGATGAGCAAGCCAATAAGCAACACTCTTCCATGGCTTCTGCATCAACTCATGCTTCCATGATCCTGTCCTAAAGAATTCCCTGCCCTTCTTCCCATCAGTGATAGATCATTGCCAAGAAGCTTAAGCAGAAATATCTCTTTTCTCCCCAAGGTTTTGGGTCATGTTCTTTTATTATACCAATATTTACTCTAGCTAAAAACAACCTGACTGCTAAATATTATTCACATAATTTCCTATCTACTTTTCTCTTTGAGCATTCTATAGGAAACAAATAATGTTTCCTTCTATACTTAAACAACTAGTTGATGATATCACCCATACTTGTCTGACTCCTTTAAAGTCTCTGGTCTTTGTGTCTTTCTGTAGCATCTTATGAGGCTAACGTTACTAGCCTGCTGGTTTGGGGGCTATTGGGGATCAAGTCTTCCCTCATGTTTTTTGAGATATTTCAACTTATTATCTACAATGATTCTTCAAATTACTTTTTATAATTTGCTTAGCATTAATTCACTTTCTATCATAGAACTTACAATTATATTACTTTCTCCCAGTGTATATATTTATGTCTGATTTTTACTCTTATTAAAAGACCCACAAAAATATCCTATAGCTCTACAAGATGTGCAGGTACATTGTTAAACTTTATTGCTTTAGGCAGATCCTAAATTAATTTTCTATTAAGGCTACATTTGGTGATTTGAATTCTTCATTCTAAGTGAATTTATATTTATTTAAGTTATTTAACAATTTATATCCTCAGATGGCCATTTACTTGTCATTAGCACATTTCTTTATTATTTGTAGTATGTGGAATTTAAAAAAGAAATCCTAAAATAAAGGTTTGATTTCTTGCAATCCAGGGCACTAAAGCAGAGATTCAATTCCAAAATGTACCTTATATGTAGAGCTCAAGCATAAATGGTAGCCTGGTGCTGGCTTGTTTGCTTTCCATGCAAATAGTGCATATTTGAAGAAATAGAGAATTCCTGCACTTGTTTCCACAAGATCTGGAAAGCAACCTCTCTTGTAATATGAACACCCAGTGTACCACTCATATGCCACTTGGCATAGGTCTATGACATGACATTTAAAAACCTGTGAGTTTAGGATACAACATGAAATACATCTTAATATCAGAGATGTACTGAATTGAGTGCCAGTACTCAGCCTCAGAATATACTTTCCCCTAAGATGGATGGTCCCTATGAAACAGAAGTTAAAACAGGATGCCAGGAACAATGGAACAGACTCCTATGCTGATGAGAACCCAGCACTTATGACAATGCCAGTAATGACAAAGGGACAACAATAGTTACTGAGAAGCATGGGGAAAAATAACATTTTAAGAAGAAACTTGGGATCGTGTTTCAAGTAGCAAAATTAGATAGGAAGAAAAAATCAATGACAACTTGTTTTATCATTAATTACAATTAATTTGGGAAGTTATCTGACAAAATACAGCTAGTCCATGAAATATAGATATAACTAAGAAATCATCATGTATACATCAATGTATTTATAAGATTTTTCCTTACTGTTCAGACATCTTAGTCAACTTCTATTTCTTGAAAGATAGGATATGAATATTTTTACTTCAGACAGAAACCTTGGAAATTATACAAATATATATATATATATATATATATAAGTTGGAGAAGAAAATAAATATATTGCTTAGGCATCATGCAATTCCTAACCTCATAGTGACCTTCTTGGGAGAGTTTTACTCAGATTTCCCAATCTTGAGGTCAGAAATATAGGTTATATAGAAACTCTTAACAGGCACAGATGTAAATTGTTCCTAGAAAAATATTTTTAAAAATTAAGGAATATTAAATATTAAAATGATATATAAAAAACCCTTCTGCCCCAAACAAAACCCACAGAAAAATGCATTGTCTTCACCTTGTTCACTTCACTAAAGTCTAAATGGGCAGTGTAGACATCCATCTTTCCTAGGCTTTAGGAAGCTCTGTGAACAACATTCTGAGGTTGTGGAAAGAAAGGACCTCTAAGGACCTGTAGCTTTCTTACTAAGCAGGCAGGATCAGACTTTCCTTCCTTGAGTTCAATGCTAATCATCTGACAAATCTTTCATGTGACATGATGCCTCACCTTCTTTCTGTTAAGTGTTACAGGGAAGCTAGAAAGAATCAAAATTTTACCAGTGTTCAGGGACATGGAAGGCATCTCCTTGTGATTCTCACAGTGATGGGTACCTGTGAACTACAGAGACACACAACATCTCCCATGGATGGTGATAGAAAGGACATGGTGAAGATCTAGGATTCTCACTTTTTGCATCTGTGTCACAAGCAATCTCTCCTTAATTGAGATATATAGAGGATGACTGGGTAAAATTTAATGCCTATAAAATCTAGCTGTGATAGTATGTCGTATCAAATACTATTCTCTGTCAGAATGCTATCAGAGAAAATTGGGTAAAACAGATACTTGAGTAAAATCCACAGTCCTATAACAATAGCAAATATGTCCAGGTTCCTATAGAAAATTCTCAAACCAACACCCTTAAAAAAAAACCCAACTTAGTTGAGAAAAACAATCTTAACAAAAAGCATCATTCTGGCAGGGATTATCTACAAATGATTTAGGGCAGTTATCACACAAATCTTAGATAAATAAGTATGCTTGGGGGAAAATATAATGGACCAAGAGTCAAATGTATTTAATGAAATGAAAATCTAGTAGCAGTGAAGAGGGCCCACAACAGATGAGATAGGACACAGATCTAAGGTGGACAGCAAGATATATGAAGGCACGGCAACAGAAATCATCAAGTATAAACAACAAGAAGACAGTAGATTGGAGAAATAGATTAAGTACTCATTTTTTTTTCATTTCTTATTTTTTATTGGATATTTCTTTATTTACATTTCAAATGTTATCCCATTACCCTGATTCTATCCCATCCTCCCTCCCAATGCTTCTATGAGGGTGTTCCACCACCCACCCATCCACTCCTGCCTTCACTCCCTGGCATTCCCCTACACTGGGGCTTTAAACCTTCACAGGATCAAGGGCCTCTCCTCCCATCGATGCCCCACAAGGCTATCCTCTGCTACATCTGCAGCTAGAACCATGGGTCTCTCCATATGTATTCTTTGGTTGGTTGTTTAGTCCATGGGAGCTTTGCAGGGTCTGATTGGTTGATTTTGTTGTTCTTCCTATAGGATTGCAAACTGCTTCAGCTCCTTCACTCTTTTCTCTAACTCCTCCACTGGGGATCCTTTGAGAGGATCTGCCTCTATATTTGTCAGGCTCTGATCTGGCAGAGTCTCTCAGGAGACAGCTGTAATAGGTCCTGTCAGCAAGCACTTCTTGACATCCACAATAGTGTCTGGGTTTGGTGACTGCATATGGGATGGAGCCCAAGTGAGGCAGTCTCTGAATGGCCTTTCCTTCAGTCTCTGCCCAATAATTTGTCTCTGTATTTCCTCCCTTAAGTATTTTGTTCCCCCTTCTAAGAAGAACTGAAGGATCCATACTTCAGTCTTCCTTTTTCTTGAGCTTCATGTTATCTGTGAATTGTATGTTGGGTAATCTGAGCTTTTGGGCTAATATCCACTTACTAGTGATTGCATACCAGGTATGTTCTTTTGTGATTGGGTTACCTCACTCAAGACGATATTTTCTAGTTCCATCCATTTGCCTATTAATTTCATGAATTTACTGTTTTTAATAGCTGAGTAGTACTCCATTGTGTAAATGTACCACATTTTCTGTATCCATTCCTCTACCAAGGAACATCTGGGTTCTTTCCTCCTTCTGGCTATTATAAATAAGGCTGCTATGAACATAGTGGAGCATGTGTCCTTATTACATATTGGGGCATCTTCTGAGTATATGCCCAGGAGTGGTATAGCTGGGTCCTTAGGTAATACTATGTCCATTTTCTGAGGAACTGTCAGACTAATTTCTGGAGTGATTGTACCAGCTTGCGGTCCCACCAATAATGGAGGAGAGTTCCTCTTTCTTCATATCTTCACCAGCATGTGTTATTCCCTGAGTTTTTTATCATACCATTCTGAGTGGTGTTAAGTGGAATATCAGGATTGTTTTGATTTGCATTTCCCAGATGACTAAGGATGTTGAATATTTCTTTAGGTGCTTTTCGGCCATTTGATATTCCTCAGTTGGGAATTATTTGTTTAGCTCTGTACCCCATTTTTAATAGGGTTATTTGGTTCTCTGGCATCTAACTTCTTGAGTTCTTTTATATATTGGATATTAGCCTTCTATCAGATGTAGGATTGGTAAGGATCTTTTTCCAATCTGTTTTTGCTGTTTTATCCTATTGACAGTGTCCTTTGCCTTACAGAAGCTTTGCAATTTTATGAGCTCCCATTTGTTGATTCTTGACCTTAGAGCATAAGCCATTGGTGTTCTGATTCTCAGGACCAACACTGTTGTTCATAACTATCTATAATTCCAGTTCCAGGGGATAAGATACCATTTTCTGATCTTCACCAATTACATAGGTGGTACACATATATAAATGTGAGCAAAACATGCACACATAGAATAAAATGAATAAATCTTTGATAGGGTTTCAAGGAAACCTTGAAAACATACAGAAAAACCCCATCAGCACATTTCCTTGCAGCTAGTCTTCTGTAGCCCCACTCCCCTTCCATGTGCATCCCTCATCCACCCTTAATGGATGGGGTTTTTCCTTAGATATGCAAGGAAATCCATGTCATAACAAAATGTAGTCAAATTTGGAAAGGCTTAAAGATACAAAATATCTTGGAAGGAACACAAGTGGGAACACTTTTCGTTAAATTAGGAATGATAAGGATTGATCCTAATTTTGTATTAGACAAACAATCTATCAATCTACACACACACACACACACACACACACACACACACACTTTAAAGTAATGACAATAGAAAATATTAAGATATTTAAATATTAAGAAGATAATAAAATTTGCATAGTGCCAATAAGTGTAAAATATATAGAGGACTTACTACTCTCAAAGATCAAAATGAAGCAATGCATTTATAAAATGGATGGAATTTCCCTAAAGAGCATGTTCAGATGGCAAATAGGCAAAAAAATATATATATATATAAAATAAAAAAAGAAAAGTGTTTAGCATTGTTAATAAGGTCATTAAATTTAAATATACCACATTAGCTAAACTGAAGTAAATTACACACAGTAGGAGGGATGTAGGGAACCATCTAACTCACACACTTCTGGAGGGGATGTATATAGCACAGATACCCTGGCGAGGGGATGTATATAGCACAGATACCCTGGCAAACAGTTAGGCAGCTTCATAATAAACAGAGAGCCATTATAGGACATCATAATCACAGTCTTACATTTTAAATCTAGGAGAAATAAAGATCTATATCTATGCAATAAATTCATGCAAAAATGCTCAAAACAGTTTTATGTGTAATAGTCAATTCTTGAAAAAATTCAGATGTCCCTTAGCAGGGACATTTAGCAAAATGTAAGCAAAATGTTGAGAATAACACTGCTCAACAGAAAAAATAATTGATACGAGACCCGACTTGGATAAATCTGGAGAAGATTATGTTTATTTTTTAAAATTGAATACCCAAAGATGCTATTATCATGGTTCTACTTATGAACTACTTTCTGAAATTAAATCTGTGGAAATGCAGGCATATTTGCACATTTGGGGGATTAAGGGTGGATGAGGAATACACATGGAAGGGGAGTAGGGCTACAGAAGACTAGCTGGAAGGAAATGTGCTGATGGGGCTTTTCTTTTTCTGTATGTTTACTGTTCTGATGTCACTGTCACTGTGCTACTATCAACCCCTAGTCTTTCAAGTTGTTGTACACAGAGGAAGCTATATGAGGTAGTAGCATCTCTTTCTGTAGTACACCTTACAATAGCATGTAAATATTTAATCATTTCCAAATAAAAAATTTTGATTAAGGAAAGTTTACCAGTATCTCATTGCATGCCACAAATATATTTCATGCATAATTTGTTATTTTTTAAAAATGAGTTTGACATTTAAAAATTGCAATATATTTCAGGATATTCAGAATCTCTTCATAAATTAGAAACTTTTAAAGTATTCCTGTGAAAATATTCCACCTCCTTCCTCCTACTCACATACACGCAAAATGTGATGATAGATTGATAATGGACTACTAGCAATGCACCAATTTAGAACTTGTTGTTTCATGTATGGAGCATAGAAGTCAGGTCCTGCACACCAATATACCACTATGATTTCTCTGAGTCAGCTTATTTAGAGGATGCTTTTGTTATTTTTAGTAGGTAGTGACAAGTCTCAAAGATTTTAAAGAATGTACTCCTTATCCTCAAAACCACTTGTCAGGTACCATAAAATCAAGTGTTGGGCCAATTTCAAGGAACACAAAACTGTTACTTGAGCATTTACTGAAATGCTGGCAACTACCTTGGTCATTAAATCAGTTAAATGAATTCAGCAAGGTCTAGAACTCATGATTTTAGACAGATTTCATTTTTAATTAGTTCTATGGCCAGTATTGCTGAGGAGGATTTCTGGTACTAGGACTATTAACTAAAGAATGCCAAATTCTGCTTCTAGAATGCTATTGGAATCATCCAAATTGAATAAGTCAAGGCTTTGTGGATTTATAGTCCCAGTACTTAAGAGGCTGGAACAGAAGAACCACAAGATGAGCTAGGAAAACTTACTGTTTTCACAATATTCCTTGCCCTAAAAGACCTAGTTTCTTGCTGTACACATTTGTAATTTCTCTAAGCTACTGTAGTCTATTGTAAATATTCCTAATTTTACTAATGTGATTCTTATACCCGTGTGTCAAGCATCCAAGTATTGGTCTACAGTCAAGGGGAAAAATGTGCATTCCGTGGTTGCCTCAATAGGCTCACCTGTTACAGATCTCCTCTACCATATTTGATAATGGTAAGAATATACAAAGTTACAATAATTTGGTGTGTTAAGATGCAAATGTGCAGTTACATTTCATTTTTGTTGGGTGAACTCAGCTTTTTCTCACTGTATTTTAGAAGAGAAAGCATCCAGATGGATTCTGAAAAAAACAAGATCTTGGTTAGTTATCTTGAGGTTTGGGCTTTATTCCTAGACAAAAAGAAATGGTAAAGAAATTGTTGGAATGCCTGAAATCACAGAATTTGTTACTTAGTTCAAGGATGAGAAAGATAAAAGAGATTTCTGTGTAGCCCAGCAAAGCCCAGCAATCCAGACTACCACAATCAGAGAAAAGACAGAAATAAAAGTAAAACAACAAGACCTAAGTCTGTGCAAAACCAAAGCAGGAACCCAGAAAGAAAACAGCTTGAGTCACATTGAGAGTGGCTAGACAGAGAGTCCTTAATTATCATTGCTGTGAGAATGAAGTCTGAGAGCTGAAGTTGGTAAGAGTATGTACAGCCTTTTCATGTATGCATGCACCACATCTGGTTCCCTGAAACTATAGGCACAAACTGTTCTGAACTGCCATTGGATGTTGGGAATTAAAATGTAGTCTTCTAGAACAGTGTCTAGTGTACTTACTAACTGAGCCATTTTGAGGCCCCATATCAAATTTATATGGGCATATAATCCCATTTGTGAGGTTGAAGCCCTCATGGCTTTGGTGCCTCCCGAAGGACCACATTCCACTTCAACATTTTGTCTTTTCTGGGAGTACAATTTCAACATGGGTTTTGGTGATGCCAAAAGAACTGACACCATATAGAACATTCTGCCATGCTTTATAGTTCCCTGGTGTTTCAAATGACCAACTCTAAAATAGACACAAGGCATGTATCATATATCTAAATGAAAAAGTTATAAACACTTAAAATGAATATGCTCTTCCTGGACTGGACTGACATGGCGTATAGTAACTTTCATATACTTTCAGAGACTCTATCTTGAAAAATATGTAAAAATTCTGTTTAACTTGGATCCCCTAGTCAGTCAGAACTAATGTCACTCCACAGTAGCAGTTATTGATCCCCATTTCTGTGAAACAGAAACTGACAAAATCTTAGTTGATTGCACCAAGGTCTATGGTCTCTCAGCACTAGTAATATAGAGTCTACTTGTGTCAGGGCTAGAAAGAACTCCAGTGAGAAGGCCTGTTAGACATGTAGCCACTCATCAGTATAGCTCCTGGTGAGTCCCTCCAGAACATGGTTTTCTGCAGAAACTAGGAGTCAGAAAGTATCTCCAAAACCATCCAAGAAAATATAAGTTTTTAGCAATGTGATGAAAGAAATTTTATGCAAATTACATTATAAAACACCTGATTTTAAGTAAAACACCTAATCTAACAAAACATTATCAAAACCAATTAAGCTCCAAATATAATGGATTTCAAGATAGAAGATATTTTGTGTGTAGAATTTATTTCAAACATAAATTATTTACATATTTAATATCACTTATAGAAGGGATTATATAGAGGATTCTGAATAACTCACTTAAGGGAAGTTTACATAAGAATGCTGCTTTCAGGATGCTTGAGATGTGGTAGATGTGTTAGAACACAGGTCCTCTCGTAGTAGCAAATTACCATACTACAAAATGCAGCTGTTACATATTGTGATCCAAAAAATCAAATATTCTTATTTCAAATACTGTCAAGCAAAATTCTTTTTTAGTGATATAAATTTGTGGAGAGCGGTAGAGCGGGAGAGGCATTCGCCTTGACAAGATGGTGCCTACATCTGCTGTCGACTCCTGGTAAACAACTGTTTGCGCATGTGCATAGAGTGAAAAGTCGCCAAGTCACGGCCCATCCTGGGGCGTCACATCGGGTGATGAGCAAACAGCCAATCATGGGCAGACACGCCGCGCTGTAGTGTATATAAGCAGTGCCAATTATTGGCTCGGCCCTTCTTCCTCTTCATGATGCAATAAATGCTTGCTGCAGAAGGATCCTAGTGTCTGCGTGTCTTCTTGCTGGTGAGACGACTGCCAAGCTACAACTGGTACTGAAAATCCGGGACACCGGGGGAGCCTTACAACCACTGGTGATGAGGAGACCCTCCGTTCACGGAGAGGATTCAGAACTGCAGGACAAGGTAAGCTCTGAGAGGCATGCTGTTTGGTTTTAATTCCTCCGACCCTTCCTCAAGGTTAGAGAGCTCCGCCGAAGCCGCAGCAATCATGCTAGTGGCGCTTGTTACGATGTCCATTTGGCATTTGATACATTCTTGCCTGGAGGATGAGAAATGCTGCTCCTCTGTAGCGTTGGGACAGGGGGCACTTGAAGAGTTACAAAATAGCATGTTAGAAACAGAGCATAATGAGAGAGTGGGGGCTAGCCAGGATAAAAGGGAGAGAAAAAAGGGTATACCCAAGGACACAGGCCCTTCCGCTCGACCTGCGGAAGGGAGAGATAAGGGAAAGAACACCCTGGGAGAGAAAACTAGGGAAAGGGATGGAGCTTCGAGATGGAAACCCCTCTACCCAGTTAAGAAATTGGAGGCCCTCGAGCTTGATAGCTCTGAGGAATTGAGCCCCTCCGA
>NW_022196905.1:56132157-56132652 GCF_008632895.1 Mastomys coucha | reverse complement strand
GAGATAGGATTGCTCAGTTAATAGTCCTCCCCAGCTTACATGATTGTTTCCCCTCTACGGGACTGCCAAGGGGCACCGACGGGCTTGGCACATCTGGGACAGACTTTGCCCATCTGGTGGTTGACCTTAAGACCAGGCCCACGTTACAGTTGTCTATAGAGGGAAAGGATTTTACCGGTATACTAGACACAGGAGCTGGCAAAAGCATTATTTCTTCCAACTGGTAGCCTAAGGCATGGCCTGTAACCCAATCTTCCCACTCTTTGCAGGGATTGGGATATGAGGCCAGCCCTGCAGTCAGCTCACGTACCCTGGCGTGGTGTGCGCCAGAGAGCCAGACAGGAAACTTTGCACCTTATGTGCTTCCTCTTCCTGTTAACCTATGGGGGACAGGTCTCCCATATAATCCTCAAGGACAAAGCATCACAGAGCGAGCCCACCATACACTCAAATCATATTTAATAAAACAAAAAGGGGGTATTGAGGAGGCTTTGC
>NW_022196905.1:56129673-56130946 GCF_008632895.1 Mastomys coucha | reverse complement strand
TAATGAGGCAGGGAGCAAATAATAACACCAGGAAGATGACTAAGAGAGGGGTTACAAATGGGAGTATCTACTTCCATAAGGGGTTTTTGAAAATCTCAGAACTGGAGGTCTCGCGGTCTCTGAAGTTTTTTATGTCTGACTGTAGTTCCTGAGTTTTATTTCTTACTATCCCGGATTGGTTGACATAGAAGCAACATTCTTCTTGGAGGAACAGGCAAAGACCACCTTCTTTAGCTGTCAGGATATCTAGTCTTCGCCTGTTCTGAAGCACCACGGCTGCCAAGGAGTCGATCTGTTTCTGGATAGTAAGCACAGTTTCAGACATTTTTTGAAAATCGCTTTGAAATTGAGAAGTGAATGTATTATATTGGATCATAGAAGTTGTTATCCCTGCAACTCCAGTACCGACACCTATGGCTATACCGGTAGCAACCAAGAGTGGCACATCTTGGACTGCCCTCTTATGTTGGGCAGCTATCATATCTACAACTGGGATTGGCAGGGGTTCGTTTCCCTGGATCACTCCCACTTCATGGAAAAGAAGTACTAATGTGCAAACTCCTGACCAGCTAGCAGGTAGACGATGATATGTCTGAGTGCCACAAAGAATTGATGTGTTTTGGATTATAGGGCATTGTGGCAAAGATGATATATCAAGGGTTATGGTTCTATTGTAGTCTAGGGAGCTCAGCATTCCCACTGACTGAGTCCCAAAAGCCTTAAAACAGGTTGCCACACCAAAGAGAGGGACAGAGGTAAGGTATGGAGTCATGGTAACACTGGAACCAGGGCAGCTGACAAAAGGTAAGGTAACATTACTTGGCAGTATCACCGGAGAAGCTGTAAGTGACAATTGTGAGTTAGTTTCAGGAGGTACACATAACCAGCACTCTTTAAAGCGTCCAGGTCTGGTAACATTAAGTAGTTGGTATGCCGAGGTCAAGGTCTGAAGTAAAAGGTGAAATGACAAGTTAGTACCATTTATGAGGGGTGATGTCAAAGAGATAAGGACCTCACAGGAGTGTTTGATAATCTCCCCCTACTTTTTCAATATCTAGGGGCTGGGCAACTGAGACATATTTTCTCTGAATATGGATGGTACTTACTGGGCCCCCGGGCTGATTTTTACGATAGAGCTTACCAAACACTCTTGTTTCCCACCTGGAATCTCACGGATCTTCTATGTAGAAAAAGAGTGTCTTGCAAAATTGATAGAAGAAATGATTGGTCAGTGATCCTAGCATATGTATTTGACAAGACCAATATGGGCAGC
>NW_022196905.1:56127079-56128878 GCF_008632895.1 Mastomys coucha | reverse complement strand
TGGTCTCCAATGTTGATAGGTAGTAGACAGGAGACAGTGTATGGCCGAGGTAGATGATGGTCAGCAAACCTCCATAGGAGAGAATGGAGGTGGCAAAGTAATGGAGTAAGTAGATGGTCTGGGAGGGGAGAGCAATTAGGTGAAAGGCCAGGAGTTAGGACTGGGCATCCATACATGAGTTAAAAGGGAGAGATATGGAGAGGTCGCTTTGGGAGAGCTCTTAACCTGAAAAGAGCCAGGGGTAGGAGTTTTACCCAATCAAGGTGAAGTTCTTGTGACAGCTTAACAAGAGTGGTTTTTAAAGAGCGATTAGTTCTTTCTACCTTACCAGAAGATTGAGGGTGATAAGGAATGTGAAAACGCCAGGGGATATCTAGGGCCTTAGATAAGGTTTGAAAGACCTGGGAAGTAAATTCAGGACAATTGTCTGATTGGAGAGAGTTTGGGACACCAAACTGGGGGATGATCTCTCGGAGGAGGAGATCAGAGACTGTCTGAGCCCTTTTGTTAGTAGTGGGAAATGCCTCTACCCATCTTGAGAAGGTATCTACCAAGACCAGGAGGTGCTTGGCATGCCTGACAGTGGGCATATGGGTAAAGTCAAGTTGCCAGTCAGTTCCAGGAAGGGAACCTCTAGCCTGATGGGTAGGAAAAGGGGTGCTACGATACTTTGAGTTGGGGTCAGACTTCTGACAGATTTTGCAAGAAGCAGTGATAGATTTTAAGAAGCTTAAGTCCTCAGCAGTAGGCTGTAGAGAGAGAAAGGATTGAGTTTGGTACCTGGTAGAATCTAGAAATTGGATGACAACAGGAGAATGGTGTTTAGCAACAGAGGGGTTCTGCACATCCCAGACTCGGGGATCTACCTAAGAAGCTGGTAAAGGAAATAACATGGTAGTGTTAGTAGGTTGTTTGGCTAGGAGAAGGAGCAGGGGAACCGCTGGCGAGCCTGGGTTTAGGCGAATGTGGGGAGCAAAGGAAATAGAGGCTCCCAGCCTAGTCAGAAGATCTCTTCCCAATAAAGTTACAGGACACGTTGGCACTACCAAGAAGGAATGGGTGAAAGGTACACCCCTAAAAATGTAGTAAGTGGTGGGGTCTGAAGAGGGAAGTAAGGTTGTCCTCTTACCCTGACAATAGGAGAACCAGAAGGAGAAGTGGGCCCCCAAAACTCCGTCAGGACTGAGTAAGTGGCTCCAGTGTGCAAGAGGAAGGAGATGGACCGCCCACACACCAAGATATTTACCCTGGGCTCCCTGCTAGTGATGGCAGTAGTCGGGTCAGCGGAGCTCGGGCTTCCTCAGTCAGCCATAGCCAAGCCTAGGAGATCAGTTGGAGGGTTATCTGGGAGTGATGTCCCTTTGTTTTGGGTAACATGAGGGCACTCAGCAGCCCAATGTCCCTCTTGATGGCACCTAGGGCATGGCCCTCTTGGCTTGTGAGGGTTAGGGCAAGATTTTGCCCAATGACTCTTTTTGACACATTTATAGCAGGTGCCTAGTAGTCTCTGAGTCTTAGGAGACCATGAGTCCAGGGTAGTGGCTGAGGCTGGTCAGACAGCCTTTGCCAGCATGTGGTATTTCTGCTTGTGGATCTTTCATCTCTTCCATGGTACACTTTGAAGGCCAGCGCTAAGACTTCTGCCTGTGGAGTCAGGGGCCCCCTCTCTAGTTTTTTAAGTTTGGCTCTTATGTCGGGGTAGCTCTGGAAGAAGAAATTGGTCATCAGAATTTGCTTACCTTCTGGGTTGTCAGGGTCTATGTTGGTATGTTGTAATAAAGCCTTCGTAAGGCGTTCTA
>NW_022196905.1:56102576-56125813 GCF_008632895.1 Mastomys coucha | reverse complement strand
AAATAACAGCCGAAGCTAGTGGTTTCAAGTCGTCACGAGAAACCCTAGTGGCAATTTGGCAGGGCCCGATGGCCTGCGGGGAAAGTAACTCACCCTGGACCCAGGGGTTTGTGGGGGGCAGTAGCCCGGTAAGTATTAGGGGTGAGAGTTATTTCCGAGGGAGGGGCACCCAGTGGCAGAAGTCCTAACGCGTATGCCAAGGGGGGGCTGTATTCCATCAATTCCAGAGAAGGTTGGCCAGACCTTATCTGGAAATCTGGAGGTCATCCCCCTGACTGATCCTATTAATTAATATGCTGGTGTCTGTGCGGCTGGTTATGAGCAATCTGGTAAATGGAAAACATGGAATTGAATTGAGTGGTGTCTGAGTAGGGTACGGCTCACATGGTTAAGAGTTCGTAGTCTAGCGTCGCTTGGCTGTAGGTTTGTTGTGTCCTGCGGCATCTGTTGTCTCTAGCAAGAAGTGGTGAGCAGTCTCCAGGTGAGTGGTGCTCTTCGCGTGGAACAGCAGACTCTACGGTGGTACTGGGAGCACTCCCTGCGCAGGGTACTGGGAGCGCAGCAGCACGGCAGCAGATGTGGTGGTACTGGGAGTGCTCCCTGCGTGGGGTACTGGGAGTGTTCCCTGTGCGGCGGCAGCGGGGGTGGGAGCCGCTCCACCTGGCAGCCGGGGTCCCAGCGGCTGCTCCACGTGGCCATGTGCCCTGTCTGTCCCTGCGGTGAGGAGCCGGTCGGTAGACGCAAACTGCCATGTTCCCGGGTTTCGGCACCAAAATGATGGGTTTTGAGTCGCAGCAGGAAGCGTCTGCAGACACCAGGCCCAAACAGTTCCACGTGGAAGAGGTTTAATTGGAAGGGGGGTAGGGTGTAGCAGCGCAGGAAGAGAGAGGGGAGAGAGAGAAGAAAAGAGAGAGAAAGATGGAGGAAAGTACCCATATATATATACATATATATATATATATATATGTATATATATATACATATATATATATATATATATATATATATATGTATATATATATGTCATGACGTAGCCGTCCAGGTAAAGGTGGGAGCTGAACCCAATGGATTCTGGGAATATGGTTGCCATTGCCCTGGTGACAGGTCTGTGGACCCGCCCACATATCTGCCACAGGCAGGTTCTGGATGCTAACAAATGTGACAAGGTAGTCATTACTCAGGCACTTGTGGCCATTGAACAGGGAACTTCTCTCGTGGTGTGGTTGTCCATGCTACACAAATCATAAAACCTCCTGCCGTCTCGTTCCTCCCCTGGCCAATAGCGCCTTTGCTAGCGACTGCCCAGCAAGGTCAGAGTAGATGAGCTATACCAGCTCCAGGGTACCCAGAGATGGGCAACATTCCCCAAACGCAGACCAACGTAAGACATGGAGCCCTCAGGCGGGGGGGGGGGAGGGGGGTAATCATATGACGGGTAAGGCTGCAGGTTTGATGAGGAATGACCTAAGACAGGGGCCCTGGCAGAGCAAAAGCACTCTCTCACTTGCTGTATTTGGCCTTCCCTTTTAACTAAAACAAAAGGGGGAGATGTGGAGAGCGGTAGAGCGGGAGAGGCATTCACCTTGACAAGATGGCACCTACATCCACTGTTGACTCCTGGTAAACAACTGTTTGCGCATGTACATAGGGTGAAAAGGCGCCAAGTCACAGCCCATCCCGGAGCGTCACATGGGGTGATGAGCAAACAGCCAATCATGGGCGGACACGCCGCGCTGTGGTGTATATAAGCAGTGCCGATTATTGGCTCGGCCCTTCTTCCTCTTCATGATGCAATAAATGCTTGCTGCAGAAGGATCCTAGTGTCTGCGTGTCTTCTTGCTGGTGAGACAACTGCGCGGGCTACATAAATTACTATGGGTGTGTCCCTTTAAGAAAATCTCAGTGGAAGGCAGAGATAAACATCTATGTATATGGTGGTAAATGCTAGTGAATTGTGTGCACAGTAGGTTGCAATGGGAACCGAGAGACTATGTATCTAAAACATCTTTTAAATCATTTTGGAAGACCGTGAGAGGGAGGCCATTATGTAAAAGTGATACACAGTCAGTTCTGGAACTGCCATGCTGGAAGATGTCCTTTAGTCATTCAAGTGAGGATTCAAGAGGCAAGCTTGCATGGGTCTGATGGTCAGAGAGTCTATAGAAGAAACCAAACAACATCTAGGTAGCTTTAAAGCCCTCAGACTAGAGAAGCTCACCAAAAGGAGAGAGTATTGCAAGAGAGCAAATGCCAATTTCCTCAAGTATCTAGTACTGAGAAACATAAAGAAGAGGAGGGGGAGGAGGAGGAGGAGGAGGAGGAGGGGGAAGAGGAGGAGAAGGAAGAAGAGGAGGACGGGGAAGAGAAGGAGGAGGAAGAGGAGGAGGAGCAGCAGCAATTGCCCAAAGAGGAACAAGCACAGAGTATGGAACCATTCCAAAGCTGAGCTTGGAATATGCTGAGAGTTAGAACTCCAGCTGATTCAATGTTTGTAGTAAGTCAACTATCTAGGTTTACTGTCTAGCTTTATCTGGTAGCTTCTGCAAATATCACCCCAGAAGAAATATAGCATGTCTCTCTCCTTCCCATGCTAAAAATCTGTGCAGAGCTCCAGTCATTCTCATAGTCCACTAAACTGTCTGAAAACAATTACATATGCACTTCACTATTTGTGCAAAACATATAAATGAATACATTAAAACACCAATGTAAACTAATGAGACAAAGAATAGCCTTCATTATCCATTTAGTAGAATTTTAAAAAGTAGAAAAAAGCTGTGTGCATAGGTTGACCAACTAACAATGACTATGCACAATTTGAGATGTTGCTGGATAGTACAGATACAGTTTCTGTTGGGCTATCTTAAAATTTCACATGGGCATTCTTTATCCATGTCTATAATCAGCCTAGCATCCTGATGAACAGACAAATGTCTTTAGAATGTATTAACAAAACACTACCCTATTCAATGTAAGGACTATGAATGCAATCAGGTAGCTGGTGTCCAGAGTTGAGATTTCTCGGACTGCTGTAACTGCCTGCTTAATGTTTCCACCCACATATTCTTAAAATGTTTTAATTTATAATTTATAATTTTATTTATTCTTTTCCTATAAAATCCATAAAAACTATTTCCAAATTGTGACATGGGATCTCAGGTAACCCAATTCTGTGTTTCAGGTACAGGGTCACTCTAATTTATTCAAACTATCTTTTATTTACTCTCTTTGAAATGAGTCCTGTGTATTTTGTCTCAACAGTGGTTAAAAGATATTATATGGGCTTTCATTTGGGCACTTCACTAGTAAACCTCTAGGCAGATGCAAAATAGTATGAAAGCCTTGATTTTATAAACTGAAAAATCTCAAATATAAAATAAAATCTTATTTTGGAGCATGAAGAAAACAATACCTATCCTCCATAAAGGTACTTAAGTTGATTACATATTTCACATGAAACAATCTATTTTATTGGCAATGCAGTAAGACTTAAATGCCCTGATATTTGATAAAATAATTACATTTTCTATGCCTCATGTGGATCTAATATGCTTTCTCTAAGAAGAGTAACTTTCTCATTTCAAACTCAGATATAGAGCACTTCATAAATTTCAAGAATATTTCTTAAATTTCCTGACTCTGGGATCACAGGGATGGGTCTTGAGTCTTATTCATAATCCTGACAAAGTCATATTTAATTAACTGTATGCTCCATTTTCAAAGAAGGAAGTTTGAATGTACTATATGCATTGTCTATGTTAGGACTGGAAAGCAAACAGTTTCTGGTTCCAATCTACAAGCCTTAAGTTATATTTCTTAGACTGTGGAATTGTCTATAGTATGGGAGTCTTAACAAACGAAAAGACACCAAGAAACAGGTGGATCATTTCAGCAGTTTGAGCTTAGGGTGTCTAGATCCTTGTCAATGTGAGCAGTTCTTGGTTACTTGAATCTTCTGTTCAGATGAAGTGTATTTTGCAAAAAACAGGTGCTTAACATCTGCTAATTGAAAAATTAGTAAAATTTTCTTGTGGATAAAATGCTTAATTATTTAGGGAAGAAATTGCATTTCAATAATTCATCATTATATATATGTCAAAATATTTATCAAGAATGCTCATAATTTGACATGAATATTAAATGATACAAAGTTGTAGAAACTGACTTAAAATTAAAGTCAGGAGGTATGTGCCCCCATTTCATCCTTATTACTAGCAGAGTAAATGAGGGCACTCATAAACTTTTTGCTGTCATATATTAAGAATGAAACTATTCTATACTTTTTATTGTTTACTGAGTAGTTAAGATTCTTAGATGAGAAGATATAGAAAAAGGAGTAGATGACTATAAATTAATGCAGAAACCAAACCTACGTTGTTTTGATTGGAAAGAACCAATTGGGAATAAGTCCCATGACCTCCAAACTCTCTTCAGCAATGAGCTGTAATATAACTGAGGGATTTTGCTTAGAAAAATCAAGGCAGCATAAAAAAGGTGTCTTCCTCCCAGTCTAGCAGAATATTTAGCCAAAGAAAATGAAGTTTTGGAAGGCAATCCTCTAAGGAATACTATAGCTGCTAGACAACTCCCTGACAGGCAGAAAAGGCAACAGAGTTGATGGGAGCAGCTGCTGTGGCATCCGGTGTTGCAATGCAGGCAGAGGCAGCTCTGTTTGTTTATATCATTCCCTATATCCCATGCAGCACTTCCAAGAAGAAATATGCCTTACCCTGTAGAGCCCTCGTTGGCAATATTAAAAGAATCTTCATTCCATTCACTTAATTATCACTAAGTATTCTCAGGTATGTTTGGGAAGAAGAATTATTTGAGATAGGACAATCTTCATCATTTTAAGGTGAGATTTAGATTGATAACCAACAGAATTGTATGTGACAATTGTCAAAAGTTGTGACAATCTCATTCTCTAAGCCATGTTAAAACCAGTGAACAGTTTTCAACTTTAATTATGGGCATGGAATCTTATTTATTTATGAGAATTTTCTATTCATGTATACTTCTGTGTAAATATGTATACCATTTCTAATTCAACTTCATTGTAAATTCTTCATGTCAGGGAATGTGACTTCTTTAACTTCCATAAAAATTTTCCACAGAGATTAAAATTTCTAATGGAATTACTTTCAAGAAAAGTATGAAAAGAATGAAACTAGCTCTATATATGAGGAAATGTTTAAAACATGAATTTCTTCATTAAACTCTTTGGATAGTTAACATTGACATTTATATATCATGCATTTGACATTGCATGATATTCATAAACATTTTATTCTGTTGCTAATTTATCCAACTTCTGGATAATGATAAATTTGTGTGTGTGTGTATGTGTGTGTGTGTGTGTGTGTGTGTGTGTGTGTTAAAAATGCAAACTAGACTAGGTAGTTTCCAAAATAGTTGGTACCTTGGACACATCCTGTTTATATTTTGAAATAAAAATAATATGTTGAGAAGTATATGTGTATACCTGTATAAGTTTAGTGTTAAGATATAAAATTCTACAAAAATTTGAGTTATTTAAACTCCATCTAAAACCTATTCAAAGTTCAAATTTCAATCCTTTCTATTACCTCTCTTCTTTTAAGAAATCTGTTGCTCTCTCTGCCCCTTCCCCACAAAGGGAGAGCTTGCCTCTAGGGAGTGCTCCAACCCAGGGACTCAGGACCAGCCAGGAGGAACAGGCCTCAGAAGTGGCAGGGTAGCCAGCACAGGATCCTTTCTACCTCCATCCACACCTAGGAGGGTCAGCTGATCCATAGCCCTCTCTGCCCCTTCCACAAAATCAGAGAACTTGCCTCCAGGGACTGCTCTAACCCAGGGACTCAGATAAGATTGCCATTTTCTCTCTACCCGTGACTTTCTAAGGTGGAACCAGCTGAGAGGCATAGGACTCTTAAGCAGCAGGGCAGCCAGCACAAGCTCATTTCTACTTCCTTCTACACCTAGGAGGGACAGCGAATCCATGGCCCTCTCTGCCCCTTCCCCACAAGGGGAGGGCTTGCCTCCAGGGAGTGTTCCAACCCAGGGACTCAGGCCCAGCCAGGAGGAACAGGCCTCAGAAGTGGCAGGGCAGCCAGACCAGGATCCTTTCTACCTTCATCCACACCTAGCAGGGACAGCAGATCCACAGCCTTTTCTACAGCTTTCTGGCAAGTGGAGAGCCTGTCTCCAGGGCTTGCTCTGACCCCAGGACTCAGGAGGTATGACTGATCCACAGCCCTCTGTATGAAGGTCTTACCAGAAGAGAGCTGATCTCCCAGAATTGCTGACACAGGCTTACAGACCTATAGGAAGA
The DNA here is from genome assembly GCF_008632895.1 of Mastomys coucha. Classification (NCBI taxonomy): domain Eukaryota; kingdom Metazoa; phylum Chordata; class Mammalia; order Rodentia; family Muridae; genus Mastomys; species Mastomys coucha. The sequence continues at coordinate 56,119,503 of NW_022196905.1, read as the reverse complement.
ACAAGCTCCTGCCAGAGACAGCAAGAGCATCTAACACCAGAAATCAACAGATGGCAAAAGGCAAAAGCAAGAATCTTGCCAACAGAAACCAAGACTACTTGGCATCATCAGAACCTAGTACTCCCAACATTGCAAGTCCTGGATATCCCAACACACCAGAAAAGCAAGATTTGGATCTAAAATCATATCTCATGATGGTGATAGAGGGATTTAAGAAGGACATGAATAACTCCCTTAAAGAAATACAGGAGAATACAGGTAAACAGGTTCAAACCCTTAAAGAGGAATCACAAAAATCCCTTAAAGAACTTCAGGAAAGCATAACCAAGCAGATGAAGGAATTGAAGAAAACCATCCAGGACCTAAAAAATGAAAGTAGAAACAGTTAAGAAATCACAAAGAGAGACAACTCTGGATATAGAAATTCCAGGAAAGAAGTCAGAAACCATAGATGCAAGCATCACCAACAGAATACAAGAGATGGAAGAGGGAATCTCAGGTACAGAAGATATCATAGAAAACATTGACACAACAGTCAAAGAAAACACAAAATGCAAAATGTTCCTAACCCAAAAAATCCAGGAAATCAAGGACACAATGAGAAGACCAAACCTAAGAATAATAGGTGCAGAAGAGAGTGAAGACCTCCAACTTAAAGGGCCAGTAAATATCTTCAACAAAATTATAGAAGAAAACTTCCCTAACCTAAAGAAAGAGATACCCATGAACATACAAGAAGCCTATAGAACTCCAAATAGACTGGACCAGAAAAGAAATTCTTCCTGTCACTCAAGAGTCAAAACATCAAATGCAAAAAACAGAGAAAGAATATTAAAAGCAGTGAGGAAAAAAATGTCAAGTAACATATAAAGGCAGACCTATCAGAATTACACCAGTCTTCTTACCAGAGACTAGAAAGCCAGAAGATCCTAGGTTGATGTCATACAGACACTAAGAGAACACAAATAACAACCCAGGCTACTATACCCAGCAAAACTCTCAATTAACATAGATGGAGAAAGCAAAGTATTCCATGACAAAACCAAATTTACACAATATATTTCCATAAATCCAGTACTTCAAAGGGTAATAAATGAAAAACTACAACACAAGGAAGGAAACTACATCCTAAAAAAAAGAAAAAAAGTAAACTTCCAACAAAACTAAAGAAGGTAGCCACATGAACAGAATCCCAAGTCCAACAACAATACCTTTCCTTAATATCTATTAATATCAATGAACTCAATTCCCCAATAAAAAAGCATAGACTATCAGACTGGGTACATATACAGGACCCTTTTGTTGCATACAGGAATCCCACCTCAATGACAAAGACAGCCACTACCTCAGAATAAAAGGATGGAAAACAATTCTCCAAGCCAATGATCCCAAGAAAAAACCTGGAGTAGCCTTTCTAATATCGAATAAAATCGACTTTCACCCTAAAGTGATCAAAAAAGAAAAGGAGGGACACTTCATATTCATCAAAGTTATGATCTACCAAGATGAACTCTCAATTCTGAACCTCTATGCTACAATACAAGGGCATCTACATTCATACAAGAAACTTTACTAAAACTCAAAGCACACATTGCAGCGCACATAATAATAGTGGGAGATTTCAATACCCCACTCTCTGCAATGGACAGATCATAGAAATAGAAACTAAACAAAGACACAGTGAGACTAACAGTAGTTATAGTTATGAAAAAGATGGATTTAACAGATATCTATAGAACTTTTTATCCTAAAACAAAAGGATATACCTTCTTCTCAGCACCTCATTGTACCTTCTTCAAAATTGACCATTTAATTAGTCACAAATCAGGACACAAGAAGATTGAAATAATTCCTTGCATCCTATCAGATCGCCATGGACTAGGGCTGTTCCTCAATTACAACATAAACAATAGAACGCCCACATACATGTGGAAGCTTAACAACACTCTACTCAATGATAACTTGGACAAAGAAGAAATAAAGAAAGAAATTGAAGACTTTCTAGAGTTTTATGAAAATGAAGCCACAACATAACCAAACTTATGGGCCACAATGAAAGCAGTCATAAGAGGAAAACTAATAGCATTAAGTGCCTCCAAAAAAAAAAAAAAAAACTGGAAAGAGCATACACCAGCAATTTGACAGCACATCTGAAAGCCCTGGAACAAAAAGAAGCAAATTCACACAAGAGGAGTCAAAGGCACGAAATAATCAAACTCAGGGCTGAAATCAACCAAATAGAAACCAAAAGATCTATACAAAGAATCAACCAAACCAGGAGCTGGTTCTTTGAGAAAATCAACAAAATAGATAAACCCTTAGCCAGTCTAACTAGAGGGCACAGAGACAGTTTCCTAATTAACAGGATCAGAAATGAAAAGGGAGACATAACAACAGACACTGAGGAAATCCAAAAAATCATGTTATCCTACTACAAAAGTCTATACTCAACAAAACTGGAAAATCTGGATGAAAAGGACAATTTTCTAGACAGATACCAGGTACCAAAGTTAAATCAAGATCAGATCAACAGTCTAAACAATCTCATATCAGCTAATGAAATAGAAACAGTCATTAATAGTCTCCCAACCAAAAAAAAAAGCTCAGGACCAGATGGGTGTAGTGCAGAGTTTTATCAAATATTCAAAGAAGACTAGTACCAATACTCCTCAAACTATTCCACAACATAGAAACTGAAGGCACTCTACTCAATTCCTTCTATGAAGCCACAAGTACTTTTATACCTAAACCACACATAGACCTAATGAAGAAAGAAAACTTCAGACCAATTTCCTTTATGAATATCGATGGAAAAATACTCAATAAAATTCTTGCAAACAGAATCCAAGAACACATCAAAATGATCATCCATCATGATCAAGTAGACTTCATCCCAGGGATGCAGGGATGGCTCAATATAGGAAAATCCATCAAGAAAATTCACTATATAAACAAACTCAAAGAAAAAAAAATATGATCATCTCATTAGATGCTGAGAAAGCATTTAACAAATCCAAGATGCCTTCATGATAAAAGTCTTGGAAAAATCAGGAATTCAAGGCCCATACCTAAACATATTAAAAGCAATATACAGGAAACCAGTAGCCAACATCAAACTAAATGGAGAGAAACTTTAGTCCCACTAAAATCAGGGACTAGACAAGGCTGCCCACTCTCTCCCTATCTAATCAATATTGTACATGAAGACCTGGCCAGAGCAATTAGACAAAAAAGGAGATCAAATTGGATATGAATTGGAAAGGAAGAAGTCAAATTACGACTATTTGCTGATTATATGATAGTATACTTAAGTGACCCCAAAAATTCCACCAGAGAGCTCCTAAACCTGATAAACAACTTCAGCAAAGTAGCTGGATATAAAATTAACTCAAGCAAATCAGAGGCCTTCCTCTACACAAGGGATAAACAGGTTGAGAAAGTAATTAGAGAAACAAAACCCTTCACAATAGTCACAGATAATATAGTCTCTTGGTGTGACTCTAACTAAGCAAGTAAAAGATCTGTTTGACAAGAACTTCAAGTCTCTGAAGAACTAGATTGAAGAAGATCTCAGAAGATGGAAAGATCTACCATGCTTGTGGATTGGCAGGATTAATATAGTAAAAATGGCCATCTTACCGAAGGCAATCTACAGATTCAATGCAATCCCCATCAAAATTCCAACTCAATTCTTCACAGACTTAGAAAGAGCAATTTCCAAATTCATCTGGTATAACAAAAAACCCAGGATAGCCAAAACTATTAACAATAACGGAACCTCTAGTGGAATCACCATCCCAGACCTTAAGCTGTACTACAGAGCAATTGAGTTAAAAAAAAAAAAACAAAACTGCATGGTATTGGTACAGTGACAGGCAGATTGATCAATGGAATAGAATTGAAGACCCAGAAATGAACCCACAAACCTATGGCCACTTGACATTTGAGAAAGGGGCTAAAATCATCCCATGGAAAAAAGACAGCATTTTCAACAAATGAGGCTGGCTCAATTGGCAGTTAGCATGTAGAAGAATGCAAATTGATCCATTACTATCACCCTGTACAAAGCTCAAGTCTAAGGACCTCCACGTAAAACCAGACTCACTGATTCTAGTAAAAAAGAAGATGGTGAAGAGCCTTTAGTACATGGGCACAGGGGGAAATTTCCTGAACAGAACACCAATAACTTATGCTCTAAGATCAAGAATTGACAAATGGGATCTCATAAAATTGCAAAGCTTCTATAAGGCAAAAGTCACTGTCAATAGGACAAAATGGCAACCAACAAATTGGGAAAAGATCTTTACCAATCCTATATCTGATAGAGGGCTAATATCCAATATATACAAAGAACTCAAGAAGTTAGACTCCAGAGAACCAAATAACCCTATTAAAAATGTGGTACAGAGCTAAACAAAGAATTCTCAAGTGAGGAATACTGAATGGCTGAGAAGCACCTTAAGAAATGTTCAACATCCTTAGTCATCGGGAAATTCAAAACAAAACAACCCTGAGATTCCACCTCACACCAGTCAGAATGGTTAGGATCAAAACTCAGGTGACAGCAGATGTTGGAGAGATTGTGGAGAAAGAGGAACACTCCTTCATTGCTGGTGGGACTGCAGGCTGGTACAACCACTCTGTAAATCAATTTGGTGGTTCCTCAGGAAATTGAACATAGTACTACCTGAGGGAACAGGGGTTTGTTTTTGTTTTTGTTTTCTTATTTTATTTTATTTCTTTTTGGAGGGGAACCTGAGAAAGAAGATATTGTATGACATGTAAATAAAGAAAACATCTAATAAAAAAAGAAAGAAATCTTTAGTTCTTCATTGATTTTATTGGGTGCCAAAAGTAATTTAAAGTTTTCATGAGTCCAAGATGAGGCACTGTGGCACACACTCTCAAGTGATACAGGCTATAGGATTACTGTAAAATTGAGACCAAGCCAGTTTACAGAGTTAGTCTTAAGCCAGTTAGGGACAGCTATGGATCCATAATGAGATCTTTTCTCAAATAAACAATTGTGTGTGTGTGTGTGTGTGTGTGTGTGTGTGTATGTTTGTGTGTGTTTATGTGTGTGTGTACATATAAACACTCAACATGCAAAATAAAATTAAAATGACACAGAGTCAATATTCATGTCTCATGTGTGATCTTTAACACATCTGAAATTAAAACAATAATAAGTATTGAATAAAGGTATTCCTTTGGAGTCAATTCTAGAGAAGAGATAAGAAGGTCAGATTTTTATAAACACAAACTCCATAATTTTAAAATTTGCTTTGTACAAATGGAGATTAATTAGTGTATGGGCTCATGGCTTAAAATATATTCCTGCTAGTCAGTACTTGTAGATGTAGCAAGACAAAGCATAGTTTCAGGATATTCTGGTTCCTGTGGCTTGGCCAGTTAAAAAATTCACCTAATGATGTGCTTGTGCCCTGCCTTATCAAATTTTTTCCTGTTCTATTTGGGTTCTCTCAACCAACATGACACTTCTTTGCAACCATATTTCATAACATCTTTCCTGATTTAATAGTTACTGTCACCGTTTTAATTTACACTGAAGTTATTCAACCCAGAGATTTATTTTACTGGTTTAAAATGTACAATTAGGCAGGCAAGAGCCTCATCATATCATGTATAAATTTTATGGTGTCTGGGACTCTTGCAATAATGTTAAAGCTAAAATGAACCAAGTCCTCTTTGGGGTGTGGAAGCAGTGTTAGGGGTAGCCGTGTTAGTATTCTGAAAGATAAGAAACTCAATAAGAATTAAGGAAAGAAAGCAAGGTGCAAGCCTGCAGATGCCCCTCACTGGCAAACACACATTAGTTTTTCCCTGTTCCCTCTATTTGCTTATGTCTACCTAACCCACCTGTCAGGTTGACCAGAGACACAGTCTCGCTTCTTTTGCTCTTGTGTTGTCTCATTTCAAAATAATTCAACCTTCCATTTATTCTTACATTTAAGTTGAAAATTTCAACTCCTATTTTTATAATGGGACAGTCTTGAGCTGGGGAATTGCTCCAGGAATAAAGTGCTTGAAAACTGGAGTTGGGGTCTCTGAAACTCTGTAAAAGCCAGGCTAACTGGATCTTAACACTCAAGAGAAGGGGACAAAGATCCCTTCGAAAATTAGACTAGCCAGACTAGCTCTAACAGTAAGGTGAAAGCTCACTGAGAGACCTTGCCTTAGTATACAATTTGGAGAGGAATGAGTTAAGGCCCATATTAACTTTGAACCTCCACATGTAGACACTTACATAAATATGTATACACACAGATATGTACATCCACATGTACATGAACACACATACATATGTATACAATACAGAATGTATACAATATACACACACACAAATGTATTATACTTGAAAATAAAAAATAAGAAAAAAAATGTTAGGCAAAATGAGAAAAAGAATAAAGGCAAAATCAAGACTCATTCAATGTACAGTTTCCTGATTAAACTTAGCTTAGTTGTGAAGTAGGTTTGAGTACTGATATTTTAAAAAGAACTTTCTAAAATTTAAGTGATACCTTTCTTAACAACATGAATTCTACACAAATCCCTAGAGTCTTTACCAGGCTAGTTTTCAGACAGCAATCAGTTTGATCTGTGTAATGTAAGAGTTCCCAGCCATGGCTCTTGTGTGGGCTTCAGTGGATGGGCAATAGGCAGGCAAGGGGTGGGCCATAGGCATGGGCCACATACTTGTCAGAATCCCTAAAAATTGTGATTCAGCTGTTTTATAAAAAAAGATAGTGATCTTTAGCTGACTTTCCTTATTCCCTCAATAACAATTTCTTGTTATATAGTTCTTGTAATTGTTTAGTTACTTAAAATACTAATTGTGCAATAATAATTATGCTGTAAATAAAGATGTTACCTTTAGTAATAGAGTAGGCATCCAAAATATTTTCTTTAAATAAAATGAGCAGTTCTGTTTAAGTTTTAAATGGAGTAGGTTTCTAGCTGTTTAATTGCCAACATGGTATAATTGTACATTCAAGTTTTGAAAACTACATTTTTTCAGAGAGTTTACTTTCTAATAGTGATAAATAGAATAATCTAGAATGTAGGATTGTGAAGAAGATATTTTACAGACACAGTTACACACCAACACACACACACACACACACACACACACACATTTAAAATTCCTAGTCGTGGGAGATGTCTTAATTCATTTTGTCAATGCTATTTTTAGTTTTAGTGATCTGGGTAGGCAATTTAAATTAGGGAAAAGCATTTGTCTTCCTTTTGTAGTTTTCTCATCATAAGATTATGTCTTTGGCATTCAACAGGAACATAGTTGATATTGAAATGATACAAATCATGAATCCATATTTTGTAATATGTTTATAAATGTATACATGTATATATACACACAAATATATATGTGCATTCATATGCATATTTATATATATGAGGAGGATGTGTGTGTGTGTGTGTGTGTGTGTGTGTGTGTGTACTTGAGTGAGTGGGAAAAGAGAAAAAAATCTAAACTGTTAATTTAATGGAGCTTCTGGTAAGTAACAACACCAGATGATAATAAGTCATTTTAAAATTCATCTGGAGGTGTAAAGACATGAAAAATATCAACAGATAAATATAAACAATTAAAATCAGTTTAAGTTATAAGCAGTGTTATTCATGCTCTTAGGTGGAAAAATTAGACTTTGAAAAGGTCAAATGTTTATAAATGTGTCAAAAGAAGAGACATCAGTCCTTTAGAAGCTACCCAATAAGAAAAGTGTCATGAACCAAAATTAAAACCTAACACCAAAAAGAAATAAACAACTCCCCCACACCTAAAACAACCAAATCAAGCTTTTAATTACTTTAAATTTAAATTTTTGAATGGAATACATTTTAGAAGATTTATTTTTTTACTATTTTTAGTTTTGTGTATCTGCGTATGGGTATGTGCACATGATCACTTCTGAGGCCACAGTCTTTAGATTCCCCTGGAGCTAGAGTTGTAAGAAGTCATGAGCTATTGGTATATGGGTGTTGGGCAGCCAACTCATCCTCTGAAAGAGGAATGTACACTTTTAACTCTTGGGCTATCTGTTTAACTACAGCATACTTTGATTCTACCTACTCTGTACCTTCTATCTCCTGCCTCCCCCCATCCTCTTCTAACTTTATGACCCAGCTCCTGCTCCTCTGTCTTTCTTCTTCCCTGCCTCTATCTTTCTCTTCAGATATATTCCATTTATTTCAAGTTACATTGCCTCTTTGGCCATGTGTGAGGCCATTCCACTGGAGCATGGGCTGCCTATGAGGAACAACACCATGAAGAAAAGTCACTGTACCTTCCCTAACATACTTGAACTGGAAATCGCAGCTCAGAAATTGAGACCAATATTCCATGAACTGTGTATGCCCAAGGTGAGGTTAATTATTTTGTTTGTTTGTTTTGTTTTGTTTTGTGGTTCACATCCTTGACAACTCTATGTGGCTATGAAGAAAGACTGTAAACCTGTCAATATAGAATGGAAAAGCAACCCAATTTAGCAGTTTCCCATGAAGAAACAAATAAAGATGAGTAGCACATTAAATTAGCTACAGAGCATTAAAAAATGGGTTTGCATAAAGCTAGAAAACAAGGGCTGCTACTTGACAGTATTATAGACCAGATAAATATAAACAGTCCTTTGCATAATTGCATGAAGCGCTATCTGCATAAATGCTTCTGTGACTGCTTCTACAGCTGAGTTACACAACAGCTGATCCAAGTAAATAAACAACAACAACAACAAAGTGTTGAATAACTGTGTCCCTAACCTGTTTAATAATGAACTATAAAACACAGAACTACTTAACATTTGTTTTTTAAAGTATGCTGGCTGAGTACATACATTCAAATTAAGATGCCTGAGATAACACTGCGACTGCGCAGGCTTCTCCTACCTCAGTGCAAAGTTTGCTTACTCACTCCATTCCACTGCTCACTATACGTCATGGTACCTTACTTGAGCTTCTGATAGATGACAGGAGATGGCATCTTCATCAACAACCATTTTATTCCTATCTCCTGTCTGGTACAGCATTATCCCATCTCCAGCCTCCTGAATCTAAATTGGAGCCAATATTGATTTTTAATAAAACAGAAATTAGTTAAAGTGTCATGGAAAAAAAGTAAAACATACAAGTTAACTAAAAATAACTGCTAGAACCAGCTAGCTAGCTGGGTTCTATTGTAGAATTTTAAGTTTGTATGTACTCTGTGCAGTTTAGTGAGGATGAAGTCATGGTCTCCTCAAGTGTAGAATCACTGGGACTTTGGAGGAGTTCCTCTCCATGATGGACTTTCTTGAAAAATTGACAAGTGAGTGATTCTTCCCTATTTTCTTAAACAAAACAAAACAAAACAAAAAGCTCTCTTAGCTCAATACTTTATTTGTATAGGAGGTATGACAATAAAAAATAATACTAAAACATTTTTGAGGAAAAGGGTGGCAGACACAGTAACGTAACTTTCATGGATAAGTTTGATCCTAAGATCTCTAAAGGTAATTTAAATATTGGTATAACATAGATAAATCAGGAAATACTAGCCTTATTTATTTTCTTTCCATGGAGGACTATATGGTTAAGTTTGCATTTGCTTTGCTTTCTGCAGAAACATACAAATAAGCTAGTATGTCTATCTGCCCTCAGAACATAATGGGAGCAATGGCTTGACAAGGCAGCCAACCAATTGGCCAAGTTAGAGTTCTATTAGTTTAAGAAACTATAGGTAGGTATGAAGACTTAAAGTTTCTATTTCCATACTATGATGCTTAGGAGAAATACTGTGTAGACACAACAGTTAAGAAACAGGAGAAAAATTAATGTGAACTTCAGATATACCATCAGCACAATCAACCTTGTTTCTTCTTTAAATCATCCCAAAGGAATTCACTCTCTGATGACAACTCATGAAGCTCCTGTAAGTAAGAACCCTTAATTTTCCTCTGTCTTAAAAGTTTATCATGATATTGAGAGTTTATTAAATATTTGTTAAATGTGAGTGTGGTACTTTTTAAAAATTAATTTATTTATTTACCTCAAATGCTACCCCCTCTTAGTCCCTCCCAGAGAACCTTCCCCGTCCCCTATCCCCTCCCCCTCTAAGAGATACCCTCCTGCTATTGTTCCACCCTGGTCCATCAAATCTCTGCCAGAGTAGGCACATCCTTTGGGTTACCTCACTCTGAATATCATTTTTTAGTTTCATCCATATGCCTGAAAAATTCATTATATCCTTATTTTTAATAGTTGAATCGTATTTCATTGTGTAAATAAACCACATTTTCTGTATCCTTTCTTTGGTTGAGGGACATCTGGGATGTTTCCAGTTTCTGGCGATTATGAATAAAGCTGCTATGAACAAAGTAGAGCACATGTTCTTGGGTATGGTGGACCATCTTTTGGGTATACTGCCAGGAGAGGTATAGCATGGTCTTCATGTAGAACTATTTCCAATTTTCTGAGAGACTGCCAGATTGATTACCAGAGTGGTTAAATAAGTTTGCAATCCCCCCAGCAATGGAGGAGTGTCCCTCTTTCTTCACATCCTCTCAAGCTTGTGCTGATGCTCGAGTTTTTTATCTTAGCCATTCTGATTGATGTAAGGTGGAATCTCAGTGATGTTTTGATTTGCATTTCTCTGATGACTAAAGATATCGAACATTTCTTTACGTTTTTCTCTGCCATTTGAGATTCCTCTGTTGAGAATTCTGTTTAAAACCTCACAGAATATGTGCATTAAATTGGAAATAAACAGAACTTGAGATACAGAGAAACCTGTGTGTTGGATTTACTTTATGATGATATTTTTAATACTTGTTTTTCATATAACAATTGTAGAAATACTTTTAGTATTACTATTGAAGCTCCTAGAAAACTATTCTTTGTGTGCTATACACATGTGTCTATGCATGTTTGTGTGTGGGAGGCACACATGTATGTGGGTGAGTATGCATATGTGTGTACATTTACAGATGAGTTGCTGTTGGGAGTCTTCCTTAATCACTTTTCACCTTACTCAATGAGACAGGGTCTCTTAGTTGAACCCAGATCTTGCTTGACTTAGTCTGACTTGTCAATGTGCTCCAGGGATCCTTTCTCTACACACTCAACACTAGAGTTATAGGCCAACCACTATATTTAACCATCACAAACTTGGGTTCTAGGATCCAAAGTTCAGTACTTACATTTGGTTCGCAAGTGCTGTAACCACTGAGCCATCTGTTCAGCTCCCAACATTATTTTTAACAGCTCCCTGATATTACTTGAATTATCTACAGTATCAGATGCTTAAGTGACATTGACAGTTGATCATAGGCAAAAAGAAACTTTTATGGTTTCTTTGTTAAAAAGCAATTTCTTCTTCTCCCAAGGACAGATTTATGATTCTAATGGGTTGCTTTAAATGTTTTTCAGTTTTTGTTGTACAAATGATTAATTGAACTGTGTGGGATTAATTCCTTGCCTCCTTTGATGTTTTGCAGTATATAGAAGAAAGTTACTACACAGAACGTGCTTAATTAATGTGTGTAGAAAATATACCCAAATTAATTGGTGTATAGATGAATGAAGCCTTAATAAGACAAAAAATAGTAACAGGAATTGAAAGATACATTTTCCAATGACCAAAAAATTGTGGAATAAAATTCTTCAACCTCTGATTCTTAATTCTCCCATCTCTCAGCCTCACTCAGTTTCTTGCGATGATTTAAAAAATATGATCTTACATTATGATGAAATATTAGATTCACCTTTTAAGATACATGCCTACGGAGTAATGAAAGCTGCTGAGTAGATAGACTGAGCTAATAGGTTTTACAAGAAAAAAATACATAGATTTTTTTCCTATCGTGCACATCAAATATTTGACAGAACTAATAAAAAGGAAAAAATGAGTCTAAGCTTCTGCTTTTGTTTGTAAAATCTATATTTTTATATTACAGTTATTGCCAGGAGAGAACTGAAAGGCTGAGAAGCATTAAAAAATAATACATGTGGCCTTCAAAGAGTCCTTTGAAAAGAATCCTGTTTCCACTGAAGGGTATTATTAGCTGTGGAGCTAATGTGAAATTTCAGGTCACTGCAAGGAACATATCCGTCAACATTTCCATCACAGAAACAAGATTTCATTTTGCTAGTTTTAATCATGTGATCGTAGAACAATATTGTGCACGAAAAGCAAGAGAGATGAGAGTTGGAGTTTGAAGCATGACTTCAAGATTGTATTGGGGCAGTCCTTACTATAAATGCTCCAATTGATTATGCTTTGTACTGAATACTTGTTGCTATAGAACTTTTTAGTGTTAACATTCTAATATTTGTTTATTTATTCATTCATTCATCTACCCACTTTATTATTTATTTATTTATTTTTATTATGTGCAACTGTATCAGTGTGTATGTGCCAGACATGCATATGACTATAAGAAAAAAACTTTCAGGAGTTGGTTTTTTCTTTCAAGTGTTTTTTCTCCTTCCAGTTTTAAGGTTTAAAGATTTAATGTTTTAAGATTTATTTTTGTGATAGCTCTGCATATTTATAGAAGCAAAGACTAGGTCTTATTTCCTCCTATTCTTTCAGATTCTGTTTTGGAGGAGAATGAGGAGGAGGAGGAGGAGGAGGAGGAGGAGGAGGGGAAGGAAAGGAGAAAGCCTTTAAAAGCATAGAAAACAATTCAGAAAAGATTTAGGATATTCCTGAGTGAAAGTTATGGATGACTTATATGGGTAGCCTGTTCCCCAAGGATTTACTTCTTTTTCTCAAAACAATTCATCTGTGCTTAAAGATTATCTACTATAATTGAGGACCTTGGCTGGGTACCAGGAAGAGAAAGGAGAAAAAAACTGAGGTTTCTGTTAGAAATTATATTTCTTGCTAAGCCTTTCCCCCCATTTTAGTAAAACTTGCTTCTTTTTATTTTTACAAAGTATTAGAGTTCCTCCTTCCTCTTATCCTCCCAGTTCCTCCCTAACCCCCTTCCCATGGATCCACCTCCTTTCCATCTCTCATTAGAAAACAACAGGCCTCTAAAAAGTAATAATTTTAAAAAGCAAAATAATTAGGAAGAACAAAACTATTCCATTGAAAAAGGACAAACCAGAAGGGTAGGAGCCCAAGAATAGGCTCAAGAAGCAGAAGTAACTCAGAGATCCACTTGTTTATACCTTCTGGAACCCCATAAAAAAACAAATTAGCAGTCATGATATATATCAAAATATCCTGTCTTGTAAAGGGAGGTAAATGTGAGTAAAATAAAATAAAAATAAGAAATAGGATGAACTTTTATTGTATATTATGAGAAAAGGAACTTCCCACCTTTCTTAAGACTTGCTACACAGACTTCTGTAATGGCTATATAAGTTTGTAGTCTCACCAGCAAAGAGTATTCCTCTTATTCCAGATCCTCTTCAGCATGAGCTTCATTTGTTTAATTGGTCTTAGCCATTCTGACAGGTGTAAGATGAACTCTCAAAGTAGGTTTAATTTGTACTTCCCTGCTGAGAAACATTTCTTCAAATGTTTCTCATACATTTGTGTGTGTGTGTGTTTCTACTGAGTATTCACTATTCAGATCTGTATTCTATTTTGATTGAGTTATTTGTTTTCTGGATGTCTAGTCCTTTGTCAGGCACACCTCTCTCTCTCTCTCTCTCTCTCTCTCTCTCTCTCTCTCTCTCTCTCTCTCTCTCTCTCTCTCTCTCTCTCTCCCCCTTCCCCCCTCCTTTTCCCTCTGTCTCTCTCTCTCTCGCCCTCTCTCTCTGTGTATGTGTGTGTGTGTGATATAACTCCTCTATTGATGTGTAGCTGGTAAAGGACTTTTGCCATTCTGTAGGTTGCTGCTCCATCTGAATGACAATGTCCTCTGCCATTAGAAGCTCTACAGTCCCATCTATTAATTGTTGATCTTAGTACCTATGCTTACCATGTTCTATACTGAGGGTCTTTTCCTGTGCCAATAAATTCAATACTTTTTCCCACTTTCTTGTCTATCAGGTTCAGCGTACTGGTTTTATATTGAGGTCTTTGATTTAATTTGGTGATGTGTTTTGTGCAGAGTGTCTAAGTATGTGTCTATTTTGGATTTGTCTACATGTAGCCATCCTGTGTGAAGCAGCACCACTTGTTAAAGATAGTACCTGTTTTCTAGTGTGTATTTCTAGCTTCTTCATCAAAAATCAGGTGTCCATATATGTGTGGATTTACTTCTTGGTCTTTAATGCTTTTCCATTGATTACTGTTCTGGTTTTATTCCCATAGCTTTGTAGTATAACCAGAGATCAGGATTGGTGAGACCTCCCACAGTTCTTTTGTTGTTCAGTGTTTCTTTAGCTATACTTTGTATGTTTCCATTTGGAGGTGAAAAACAATCCTTTAAATGTTTATAAAGAATTGTGTTGAAGTTCAGATGGGGATTTCATTAAATCTGTGGATGGCTTTTGAAAGGATGGCCATTTTAACTATATTAATCCTATTGATACATAAGCATGGGAGATTTGTCCATTTTCTGATAAGTTCTTTAATTTTTCTTTTCAATATGTTAATGTTTTAAAGTAAAAGTATTTCTTTCATTTGGTTAAAATTACTACAAAATATTTTCTATTATTTGAGGCTATTGTAAAAAAAAATTAGTTTTATCACCAATATCTTTCTCATACTATTTGTCATATGTGCATAGAAAGGTTACTGATTTATGTGAGATAATTTTGTCTCCAGCTTCTTTGCTGAAAGTATATATCAGCCGAAACAGGTGGAACTTTCAGGTCCCTTATAGACACTATCATATTATCTGACAATAAAGAAACTGTTTTTTGTTTGTTTGTTTGTTTTTTGTTTTTTTAACTTTCCAGTTCATATCTACTCAATCTTCACTTGAATTTTTTAAGACAGAAAATTCATCACTCACATTGCAGGAAGATGTATGAGAAAAAGGATAACTTTAAACTATTGCCTAGCAAGTCTTTTGATAATTTTACTATGAGGTATTCGTCAAGTATTAAACACCAGTAATTGTTTACACAATGAGAATTAAAAGCTTATTAGATAGGGAAAATATTTTAATGCATTTCAGAACTGTCTGTAGGTCAAAGGGTTACTCTGATCTACAATGTGACCTGTCTGCATCATATATTGCTGTTTCATGTCACTAATGTTAAAGGAATAATCAAGCACCATTTGATTGGATTTAAGCCCACTCCATAAGGTGTAACCCTTGCCAGACACTGTTTGTGTGGCCAAAAACTTCATACTAGATATCCCCTGGACCTAGAGGAAATCCAATATTATTGTTCTGATAAAGAAACATAGCAATAAAACGGCTTCTAATGGCATTCTGCTATAATCATAGATCAGTATCTTGTTCAGCCATAATCAGAGAATCTTCTTTCTGCAGGGCATGGAACTTAGCACAAACACCCACAATTGAACAATGTGCAGAGTGAAAGTCATGTAAACCCTCAGTGCTAAGTGAGATGCCTTCATGTAATCATCTCTTCAGGGTCTAGGGAACACTAGTGAAGAGGAGGAAGAAAGATTGTAAGAGCCAATGGGAATGGAAGACACCAAGGAAACAGTGCCTTTAAATCACAATAAGATTGATACACACATGGATACACAGAGACTGTACGAGTTAAAACAGGTTCCAGTGCTGGCAGGGGAAGTGGTCCACAGGTGCTACCTTCCAATTGTCAAGTGCTCACAAAGGAAAATTTAGTTTTCTCTAATGAAATCTCACTACATATACAAACAACACTTAAAGCAAGCTTTATGCCCAGTGTAGATGGCAAACATAAAACAAACCTCAATGATATTTTTGTAAATATTTTTGTGTATCACAACGCTTGGTTTTTGTTTTTGTTTTTCTCTTCAACCTTACTAGTCTCATGGTTATATATTAGTTTCTGGTTTTGTGTTTTATAGGTTTTGTGTGTTTCTCATGCTTTTCCTTTTTATTTCTTACAAATTTATTTGGTTTGCTCATTTTATTATCTGTTTATTTTCTAAAGAGAGAGAAAAGAAGACATGGAATTGAATAGATATGGA
Source organism: Mastomys coucha (assembly GCF_008632895.1). NCBI lineage: Eukaryota > Metazoa > Chordata > Mammalia > Rodentia > Muridae > Mastomys > Mastomys coucha. The sequence continues at coordinate 56,103,440 of NW_022196905.1, read as the reverse complement.
AATCGGAGGATCAGGAGGGAATTGGAAAAGGAAAAATCATGCTCAGAATATAATATCTGAAAAAGTTAATTTTCAATAAACATAAAGAATCATGTGAAGCCTCATCCAGATGTAAAATTAAAGGTTAATAGTTTTATCTCTTATTACATAAGCCATAATTTTGTGACAATTGTTAAATAAATAGTTTATCTTCCAACCAAAATATGGAAATATATGGTTATCTTATGGAAATACCTTAATACAAATGAAGTTAGTGTTTCAAATAAATTTACATGAACTTTGGGAACAAAAGTTTTATAATATTTGAAGAAACATGATATGATAGTAAAGAATATTTTCTTTGACCCCCTACATGAAAATATAGATAGGAATAAGCTAATCTTTGGAAGGTTTACTTCCTTGAGCAGTCCAGGTTTATTCCTAGGACAAGATGCATAGATTCCGAGGCAATCCACATAAAGTCCTTCTTAGAAAGTCATTAACTTTTAACAGGGTATTTAATCTTGATTATCACCTGACTCGATGGAGTCTCCAGACCATGAACAAGGACTCGTCACTGATTTCCCCAAGAGATTGCAGGCCTTCTTTTCCTCTTATTTTGAGGCTAACTGCTGTTTAGACTTAAAGGCTCTTAGGCTCTTCAACTTGAAGATGGCCATTCTGCGAATATCTAAACGCTGGTTGTTTACAGCAACTTAATAAATTGCTTACTTGTTTCTTTTAAATTATACATATACATATATATGTATATATAATAATCTTATGATATAAGATTATAATATATGATATATGATATAGCATATCATATATGATAGGTATATGATATATCTTATAATATAAGGCAATATATAATGGCAATATAAT
>NW_022196905.1:56080779-56102513 GCF_008632895.1 Mastomys coucha | reverse complement strand
TTATTATTTTTAGTATTATATGTAATATTCATAGAGCTTATATATTATATATACTTCTTATATATCTTTAGTATTTATTGTACTTAAATTCTCTAATAAAAGAATTGGTCAATTTAATGATTACTTGTTTCAACTTATAAATAAGTTTATAAACTTTTCACTTCTTTTCACTTGTGATATATATAATCAGCTTTTTCATATGCTATTATCTATAAAATATTGGCATTACTCTTGATTATTTCTTATTCTAAGAGGTATCTTTTTTGACTTTGTATCCTTAGAAAATTTTAGGCACTTCGATTGGCTTTGATTGTAGACAACGCAATTAGTGTTTACTTTTTGTCTTTTAGTCCTGAGAGTTGCCCAGGACATTTGTAAAATGCATCTTTGGGTATGTCTTTGAAGCTATATCAAGATCCAATTAAATCATAATGACCTGACCTTAACATCACCTTAATAAATCAATTGGCAGAATTCTATGCCAATTGACTATTATTGAACAGACTATTAATTATAGGTGGAACTTGGAAAGGTTGAGCCTGCTTAAGGGTGTATTATATGAGGATATGCTTCTTAAGGTTATATATTGACCTTGAACTCTTTTTATTGGTCTCTCATTCCTGGGGCCACATGATACATAGCTGTGCTTGTATCTCTCTCACTTTGTTGTGCATTTTGCCTTAGCAAAGGACAACAAATACGGCACAAAACTAACCATGAACTGGACATCTGAAACTTGTGAGGCAAAATAAATTTCTCCTTTCTTGTACTCTTTATACAGTGAAACCCCATGTAACATAAACATGACTTACAATATGTGCATGTTGTTAGTCCTTGTCACCTTTCCTCCATTTTCATCAAACTTTTTACATTCTCTATTACATACTGTGATACTTGGTCTTAAATAACTACTTGACTGGATCAAGATGTGCCTAGGCCCTGTGAAGTGTGCCTTTGTGTGTTTGTTTGGTCATTTCCAAAGAAGCATTCACTAAATATGGAGAATATACTGAACTTGTGATTTAGAGTCATGATTCTATGAGCTGGGAGCCTCTATGGAATAAAAATAGGAAAAAAAATGCAAGTCAGATCATGAAAGGTCTACACATCTCTTCCTGAATGTTTGTAACTATTGTAGTTTATGTCAGCCAAGGATATCAGACTTCAGCTTCATGAGTCTTTCAATGTGAACATGCATTAGCGACACTCTTCTGAAAGCTTCTAGGAGTTCATTGTTAAAAACACATAGTTCTGGCTTCCATATTCTTACACCTAGCTGCTATACATTTATTTATGCCTTTATTATGTTGATAGGCATTTTTAGATTACTAAGACTTCTAAAAGTCTACAAGTCTTTACTTCCTCTAATATTTTCTGAAATTGAGAAAATACGCATTTATCACCCATAATATTCAGAATTTCTCATTTCTAAAGCAACCAACCAAGCAACAAACATATCATTTGATATTTTAAACTTATAGCAAGCATCTTACCTTCTATAAGTCATTCATCCCAGATGCTTTAAACTAATTCAGCAAATATTCTTTCAGCTTCCCAAATTATCTTTTCCTCTGTTCAACAGAAGCCATTGCAGATAATCTTACATTTCATACTTATGGGTATACATCTGTAGACATACAGTTTATATCCCACTGGTTCTATTTCTCCAGAGAGTCTTGAGTAATTCATTTGCATTATTTTAATTAAACAGTTTTATCTTAGTTTATGTCTATTTCAATGTTTTTCCACAAGCTAGCAATACACCAACATATTAATTGCTCAAACATGAGTCCTTCAAGCTAGCTTAAGTTAATGCAAAATTTATAAGCTTGCTTATATTTTAAACAAAGTTTACTTTAAGTGTAACTTTGAATGAGTTACAAGCAATCTGTGGAACTAAATAAATTTAGAAAATTTGCATGAAAATTTAATTATTCTACCTTCCTCAATCTGTATACTGCTGAGTGTGCACAGGGAGTGGGTAATTTAGGAAGTTGATAGACTATTTAATAAATTAGTTTAAAGTATCTAGAATGAATGTACTATATAAAGTAAGATGTTACATGTTTAAATGATGCTAAAAGATGATTTTGCTTGCTTGGTTACTTTAGAAATCAGAAGTTCTGAATCTTTTGGGTGATAAATGCATACACTCCTGATTTCAGAGAATATTTAAAAGGTTTAAAAGGTAAAAAGTCTAAAAGTCAGTTAAATATTCCAAATAAATATCTGTTAATTTTGCTGATCTCATATGATTCTTTCTCTGATCAAGGTAAAAGAGGTTGACTTAGCTGTCCAAGACACTGGTATTAAAACATGAAATTACTCACTTTTAACCTACATTAAGATATTTAATGTGGCTTCTGAAACAAAATAAGTCTCCTTTCCTTTGAAATTATTTCTCTGCAGTGCCTTTCACGTTGGTAGAGACCCCATTAATGCAGCCAAAGTCAGTAAAGTTATACTAAGTTCCTAATATGGTCAACACTTTAGAGTGTATAGTTTTTCAAAGTAAAGCTATTTAGCAAGTTTTTAATAATGAATAAACATTTGTTGTAATCTTCTTTATAATATAGCAACTGACAAATAGTATTCTTTTTGTAGTATAGATACTATAGGATTTTTTGCTTAGCAAATTACAGAGTTCCCATGTCACAGATTTCTTTTAGTTGATTAAGCACTAACATCTCACCAAACCCACTGTTTAAAGGGTAGCTATAATATAGATTGTGTGAACTAACTTGTTAAAAAATAAACTAGTTTATAGCAAGGTTTAATGTGATAAATTATATATTAATACATGTATAATGCCATTTTATTCTGACCCCACTTTCTCCACAATCTTCCAATAGTAAAACCATTTCTCTAATGGTGCTATCAAGGCTGCTATGCAGAGAAATGGACTGTATTCAATGGAAGACATTTACACGTGAGAAATTACTGAAAGAAAAATAGAAACAGAGTAACTTTGTGCATGTCACAAAGGGCTTGGAAACACATGGAGAAAGGATAAAAGGCTAGCTTTAAAATGTACTCAGTGTGATAACTCGTATAGGCAGCAAGTTGTTGAAGTTGATATTACCATCAGCTAAGTGGATCCCACACCATTATTAAGCTAAGAACCTATGACTAGACCAATCATAAGCACTAGGGGAGAGCCTCCTACTATTAGTTTGCTAAATGGATGTAATTTTAAACCACCCCTTAACAACTTGTTATATCAATAGATTAGTGCCTGTGTCATCTCTCACTAGAAGAGTTTCTATATAGAGTAGATGGTGGATAAAATAAGAAGGTGCAGAATGCTTAGCCCTATATTGGACATCTGTATTGAACCCCCTTCTCCCAAGGTTCAGAGATCACTGTGGAACATGTTAGAAACAGACATAATGGATGACATCAAGAAAATAGGTTCTCTGGACACAGAGGCTACTGAACATATGAATGCACAATAATTGTAAAATCATTGCCAAGCATGGACAATTGGCAGCTACTAAGAGAACAAAGAGTCAGTTTTCTTTTAAGATTATAACTTCTGGTTAGTTGACTATGCTCCAGTGCAAGACCACACAGCCAAGAGTAAACAGCAGCAGCCCAGATTGGGCTTGATTCGTTTCAAAAAAATTAAAAAAAAAAAAAGCACAATGATAAATCAGTAAGATAGTATGGTAGACCTAGAAGGAAGTATTTGGGGATAAATGTTATCAGAAAAAACATGAAATTCTCAAAGAATTAAAGGTGGCTATATATACATATAGATACTTTTATTTAATTGTTACATAAAAGAAAACTAATTTTAACTATTAGTGGAATGCCATTTAGAACTTTGATATATAATTCCCATCTATAAATGCTTAGCAGGTTCAGTATATCTGTTTCCTCAATCAACATGTTTTCATAATGAAACCTTTCTAAGCACTTCATGACAGGGAAGGACAAGAGGAAGCTAGCCTGCTGAACTGGAAGCCTACTGAGCATATATATATATCTTCTTAAACAGAAAGTAGAAAGAAAGAAACAGAACAGGCAGTGAAGCCTGGGTACTAAACCCCAAAGCTGATCACCAGTAATGAACTTCTTGTAACATACCTTCAGCTCCTAAGACCCTACAGCTCTCCTAAACAACGCCACTAGCTATGACCAAGTGTTCACATAAAATAGGTTATTATTACATTTCAATGTATTATCTTCAATGCCTTTCAACAGTGTTAATTTGTTTCCTAAAATATAGCTGAACTAATTTTGTCATTTCATACTTTGGTTAGGTGTAGCCTGGGTGCAGTTTTTGACATACGATCAAGTCCTTTATAAGCAGTGGCAATTCAAAATTCTAACTTAGATTTATTTTTGGTGTGTGTTGTTTAGTAATAAACATAATTACTTTCCTATTTGGATTTTCCTCATTTCTTTCTCTTGATTCCTTTTGCTCTGACTTTCTTCTAGAATGTTACAATATATTTGATATCATAATTGAATTCAAGTTGTAAAAATGGGAAAATGGTTTTTTAAATCAAAATGATGAAAAGATTTGAAGGGGATTTTTAAAATTCTGTCCATATTGTAAGAGAAAAAGAGCAATTGACCAAGTGATGATATATTAAAGATAATAGTTTGGTTAGCTGCTATATAAAAATAAAAAAAGAATGGTACTTGGGCTCTTAAATTAGTTACTTTTGTGTTACTGCAGACAAATGCCTAAAAAAGAAGAAAGCTTCATTTATACTAACAGACTCAGGGACGACTCAGTTCATGGTGGTGAAGAAAATATTGTGACAGGAGCATACCACATTTTGGCAAATCATAAAACAGAGGTAATACCATAATCAGCTATAGGCTGTGATATTCAAAAGCTCACACAATGCCCCTTTTCTGCTAGATAATCACTACTTTTTAAAGGTTTTATCACATCTCCAAACTTTGTCAACAGTTGAGGTCAACTTTTCAGCCACATGGGTCTATGGCCAAGATTTTACATTCAAATCACAACCACCTTGATGATACTTAAAAGATGACTAGGGATGCCATTACCATTATGGTCCCAGAATACCAAGGCATGGCTGACAGAATAATTGTAATTTTAAACATAATTACTTTCCTATTTGGATTTACCTCATTTCTTTCTCTTGATTCCTTTTGCTCTGACTTTCTTTTAGAATTTCACAATATATTTGATATCATAATTGAATTCAAGTTGTAAAAATGGGAAAATGGATTTTTAAATCAAAATGATGACTCAGAAAAAAAAAGTCATGGATGCTTATGTGATATTGATAATTGCTGCTTGGCTCCAGTCTTTAGTTCCCTGTATTTCATTGCGGTCCACGTTGATAATCCCTGGCTGGAAGGCAGCTGACCCAAGTATGGCACGGACTCTGGCTGCTGCCATTCTAGTAGTCACAGGTGGTGAATCGATAAGATTTCATTTCTACAAGCAACTCGAACTCATGGCCAATGGGGACACGACTACCTCTACTTAGATTGTGAAGGATAGTGACTTTGGAACCTCTGAGACAGGAAGCAGGCAGAGGCTGCCAGAAAGGTGCAGTCATCACTGAGAGTATGCACTAGTCAATTTTATCTGGGCCATGCATTAACGCCATACTGTGAGTACAGCATAGGGGAGCATAGCAGATCGTGCAATGTCCAATGTGACCCCAGATGAACTACATGTGTCTGACTACAATAAGTAAGTGCTACTGTATGAGCTTCATCCAGTGGAATCACATTGATGATGCTACGTGGAGTCTGAAACTCATTTCCAACCAGGGGTCTGGAAGGCAGGGGATGAGTCAATAGTGATTATTTACAAGTTGTAAAATGTAATACTTACTGTATGTCCTGCTGTGTTTCAGATTATCTTAGAACTTGTTACCACTTTCAATTTCTCCCTGTTGGCATTCAAATGTCTGCCCTACTCTTGTATTTTGGCAACAGAAAACTTGTTTAAATTTGCAGGCTCACAGCTGGGGGTGTGTTTGCTTTAGATGAATCATAGCTCTATCCTGACCCACATCTGATTTAGATATTTAGATGAGACTTCAGGCTCTTTAGTTGATGTTGGAATGAACAAAGACTACAAGGGCTATTGGGATATAGAATAAATGCTGTCTTAGTTTACCTGTGCTTTTATAACAACATACCCCAGAATTGGAAATTCATAAAGAAAGAATGCTAGTTAATTTTCTCACAGTTTTGGAAGTTCAGAAGTCAAAGATTAAATGGACAGCAGGTTTAGTTGTCGGGTGAGAGCTAAGATGAAACTTGATTTGAAAACATCCACAGAAACTAATGTTGTCTTCCAACATGATTAAACAATGAAACCTTTATACAAGGATCTTGATCTCATTCAAAAAGGAGAAACCTCTGTAGCCTTAATTACTACCTGGAAGTCCCACCTTTTTAACCTTCTTTGGTGTTGCTGGGATCAAGCATAGAGCAAGTGCTTAATCACTGAGCTAGAGGACCATCCCGAGACAAACATTATAATATATCATATTGGCCATTAAGTTTCAATATGGAACTTTAGATAATGCACATTCAGGCCATGTAAAATATGCCTTGTGTGTTAGAAAGACATCAATGTTGAGAGGCAAGAGTGGAATTTGATGTGAATATTTGAGTCCTCTGCAATTGATACATTATATCTAGTTATTCTTGTGATGGTATTAGGAGGTAAGACGGGTAGATAGTTAGATCACTAGAACAAATCCTTCATAAACAAGGTTGGTAAGCTTACATGGGTATCAAGAGAAAATTTTTGCTCATTTTGCCACTTTCAGGATTGACTTTCTACCTACAGGTAAAACACTGGGATCGGTTCATAGGGACTCAGTTAACTTAGCCTGAATATGTCAGTTATATATACTAAAAAGGCTAGTCTATAATATTAATAGAGAATTCCCAGAAATATAAAACAAGAGAAAGCAAAGCCAATTTACTTCAGAGCAAACAAAAAAATTGCAGTTGTCAGATCTAAGTGAAAAGAGCAGGTAAATGAATAGGAACATCAGAAACCCATAAAACTAAATGCCTAAAATTTGAAATATAATTGTTGTTAAATTAGGATGTATTTCAATAATAGAGGATTTAACAGAGAAATTATAAATCAGTTATGTTAGGACATTTAAAAGTCACAAAATATCAATATGACAGGAACCAAAAGATAAAATGACAAGCAAAGGAAACTTTATTTAGTGATATTAATGTCATAAAATAAGCTTTATGGACAAGTTTCTAAAAATAAAGAATATGCAAAACTTTAAAGAGATCTAATCACCAGAGAGATAAGCTCATTATAAATTTCATGTAATTTTTTTACAAATTTGATAAATTTACCAATGTCAATTTAACATAAAACTGCTATTATTTAGTAATAAATTAAGTGACAAATAAAGTAATAAAAACATAACATTTGAACAGAATAATTAATAAACATTAACTTGCTGAAATATCTGACTATGCATTTGCTTTATATTCGTAGTTGTTGATCATTAACAAAGAACTGAAAGGAGAGTTGGGGAGATAAATGACTAAGTTGATGAAATGCTTACTATGTGAGCATGAAGACCTGAGTTGAGATTCCCCACAATACACAGAAAAAGCTGAGTTTGCAGTGTGTGCTAATAACCTCAACCTTGGAAGTATGGTGAGGCCAGGTGGATTTCTAAAGCTTACAGGACAGTCAGACTAGAATAGATGAATTTCCTGCAAATGAGAGGCCGTCTCAGAAAATAAGGTGATTAAGGATGACACTCGATGTTGAATTGTAGCCTCTACTTGTATACATACATGTGCACATGCATATACCCACAAATACATACAACACACACACACACACACACACATACTTCAAAGTATAATTGGATTTTTAACAATCATTTTAGAAATAAAAATAGTTTATTTCAGTATATACCCTTTTAATTGACATAAAACTATACCAATAACTATTATTTTTAAGTAGCAATTAAAATCCAGTGCTTTGTTATTTTTCCCCTTGAAGTCACTGAATATCACTTCTGATTTTCATGTCTAATGATAGTTCAGTTCCTAAACTGAATTTGGAGGCATTGATTGGTCATAATTTGAATTCAGTGAAGTCAAACAACTTTCATTTGAAGAAACCTTTCCCAAGCAGAAAGACTCTTTAGCTCAGTTTGTGGAAAGCATGAGGGAGACACTGAAAGATGCTTCAGCAGAATTTGTATTTACAAAAGTTCAAGGATCCTGCCTTGGCACAAGTACATGACTGTGATCCAAATTATAACAAAGCATACTTTTCGACACTTCTGTGATTTAGTGCATAGAAACTTAATATAAATCAGTAAGAACACACAATCAAAAATGGAAGTTCAATGACCATAATCACTTACAAACTAGGCTAGAGAAAATAGGTTACAAAGTGGGGTAAACTAAATGGAATCCAGGGACAAAAAAGAAATTAGTGTTCACTTGAGTACTCTAAATGAGAGTTTCTCATTGTTGTCGGGAACTAAGTATCTGTAAGGGCAATAATATTAAGGCTTTGAGGAGTGATTTGGACATAAGAGCTCTGACTGTGCTACTTTGGGGAAATAATCAGTTATCATTTCTTTTCACAGTGGTTCAAGTTAAGAGGTTCAAATTATTGATCTTAAGTAGTTCAAATTTCATAACAATAACAGTGAATGTTTTCTCACTCTCACTAAAGCAATGAAAAAGTTAAATATCATTAAAATGTGTAGTTTTTAATTTGCTAAATTAGAGAGAAGCATTTAAACATTTGGCCAAGTCTCTCTGGGGATTTTTGTCCTACAAAAACAAAAATATGGGAGCAGTCTTTTATTTATACAATGTCATTCTTGAACATTTCTGACCTAAGCATGCCTTGGATTTAAGTTAATATAAAACTATTAACTTCATAAGAGGGCTGAAATGTGATCTGGTTATTTGTTAAGAAAAATGCATGCAAAACTTTGGGTTTGAAATGTAACTTAAACCTGGACTCGTGTCTTGTAAAATCAGTGTTTTAATTCTGGCTTACTAAACTGCATAAGACTTAATGAATTTCCCTACCATCTAACTACAAATTATAAGCAGACATCTGAAATTAGTTTTAAATACTAAAATGAATTTAATTAGAATATTAAGTACAGTACTCTAAATGATTGACTTAGCCAATATCCTAGCGATATTGCTATAAATTATATTTCTACATCTCCATCGTCTTTTCTCATCTCAGTGTCCTATAATAATGAACTTGGAGTAAAACTTCATCTGTTCTGATTCTACCTCCCATATAATTGACACAAAGACCTGTTATGTTTATTAACATGCTGCAAGCTTAGGCTGAGCAAATTTTGGATTATCCTAACCGTCTAAGCTATCTACTTCCCAAGTACATGTCCTTTACCATCAATTTTGGTATTGTTCTGTCTTGCTCTGGTCCATGTGTATTCTCATGTCTGCTCTCTCATCATGATGACCTCATGGCAAACCTCCTGCTCTCTCCACACTCTTCCTCATAGTCCTTCTCTTACTTCTCTCTCTACCTGAGTCTCCTGGCTGTGATCAGAAGTCCAGCCTTCTTATATCCACTGCCAAGTAATAGGCAGAGTCAGCTATTTATTGACCAATAAGAGATAATTGGGGAGCATCTTTACATAATATGATATAAGGAATGGTTCAATATATAACAATGCTGGCATCTGTACTGTAACCAGATCTCTGAACACAGAAATCATCATCTTAATATACAGTGTATAAGATCAATCCCCAACAGTGTCCCATTGTGTGTGTGTGTGTGTGTGTGTGTGTGTGTGTGTGTGTATTATGGGAAAAGGAATTTGAAGACATTTCTTTGGATATCAATGAAATGAGGAAGATAGCAATAGTTGCCCTCTTGATTATTTGATAATTGCAAAAAAATCTTTGAAAATAGATATATAGAAGTTATTATAAACTCAATAAAAGCATTAAAATGATACTCTCAAAAATTGAGCAAATGGCATAAAATTTGGTTCTCAGTATAAGGTATATCTTGTATTATTCTTTCCTTCCCATTATCTCCCTTTCCAAATAAATGCAATGTGTCTGGTTATTCAAGAGAGAGGATGCCATCACCAAAGAACAGACAGGAGTGGAGAGAACCAGATGAAAACCATTTGACCACCATGAAGAGAAAGTTTGAAGTTTTACCTCTTTAAATTATGGGCATATATGGAGAACTCAGTAGTGTAGGGTGTTTGCATGCACCATTGTAATAGACACTGGTTAAGCTGCTTTTCTATGTGAATCGAATGTTAAAAGTATTGGAGGTTCACTGCAAATAAAGCAGCCATAGATTTCTACTTAAGAAACTTCTCACACCTAGTATGGCATTGGTCCCTGCTATAATATGTGGCATCTAAAGTAGTAATAAGAGGAAAATAAGATACCTACCCTATTCAAATGGTTATGATGAAATTCCCTGAGGGAAAATGACTATTTTGTTCTTAGCAAAGAGAACAGGCTGTGAGCAAAATAATTCCCAGAACTTTTAGCACAGTGAGCATTCAGAGCCAACATAAAACCACACAGACATGTTGGATAACAAGCCCTAATCAAAGCATGATACCTCTCAGCTAGGAGCTTATATACCATTCTTCCTATAACCTGGACATCAATATTAGAAGTAAGCTTTATGGAAAAGTTCTTCAACTGAGGAAGACTATATGAGAATCTTGCATTTTGACAAGTCTAAACTTGTTCTGGAAACAAAGTTCATGTGAATAGGATCATGAGTAATTTGATGTTTTTATGTGTGTTTATTTCATTAGAAAATTATAAAACAGAGAGATGAATGGTTGCGAAAGAAGAGAATTCTTATTTGATCTTGATTTATTTGTTTTCTTGTTTGTTTGTTTGTTTGTTTGATTCTAGAGTCTTGGTAGAGGACCCTGCCCTCCTCAGCTGCACTGGATCATTCCTGTTGTAACCTGTGACAGAGGTAAGACATACGTGTCTACTTTGTGGCCTGCATGAAAATAATAGGAAAAATAGTTTCTTGAGGAAATCTTGTATACAGAGATCAGGAATGTACTTTCCTTAAAAGGGAGTCTGGAACTTTGAACTTGCAAAAACTGTTGTGAGAAGAGTATACTGGACATCTGCAAGAAATAAGTGACTAGTCTAGCTCTAATCATTTCTTAGAGACAACAGACATGCAGGGATATAAAACTATTCTCCATTGTCTAAATTTCATTACAATTAACCATGACTTGCCTGATGTACTATAGACATTTTAAAAACCTTAACAACAACAGCCATTGCTCACTGTGAACCATGCAGTCTTTCAGGTTCATTCTGATGTTCACCTTGCCCTTTCATATCAAAACAGGTTTCTGCTTATGAATGGTGAAATTCCATGCATGAAGAGCTACAGGGGACAAGCGAGCTCGCTGGAGACAGCACACTGTCCTCAGCTGGGATGGGTTAGCTTTGGTATAGCATGACACCAGAGAATTTGTCCAGAATTGCTTCTTACTACTGATATGCTTTCTCATGAATGTCATTACCTTACTCCTCATTTATTTGGCTGGTATGAGTGAACACTGAGAGACCATCACTGCCTATATCTTGGTGTGATTATTTCCTGGGTGATAGCCCACTCTATTGGGGACGTTTCTTGCAGATCAACATGAAGATAGAAATTCCTGAGATAACACTGTCTAGATTAATTAGTGGTTTTATGGAATTTCTGACTTGATTTGAGTAGTTTATGGAGCAGAGACTGAAGGAAGGATAAGCCAGCCTAATATAGCTACCTCCTGAGAGACTCTGACAGTACCTGACTAATACAGATGTAGAGGCTCACAGCCATCCATTGAACTGAGTACAGGGTCCCCAAAGAAGGAGTTAGAGAAAGGATCAAAGGAGCTGAAGGGTTTGCAACCCCTTAGGATGAACAACAATATGAACTAACTAGTACCCTCGGAGCTCCCAGGGACTCAACCACCAATCAAGGACTATACATGGTGGGACTGATTGTTCTGACAGCATGTGTAGAGGATTACAAAGTCGATCATCAATGGGAGGAGAGGCCCTTGGCTCTGTGAAGGTTCTGTGCCCCAGTGTAGAGGAATGCCAGGGCCAATAAGTGGGATTGGGTGGGGTGGCAAGCATGGGGAGGGAGGAGGCAACAGAGTTTTTTTCTTGTTGTTTTTGTTTGTTTGTTGGTTTGTATTTTGGAGGGGAAACTGGGAAAGGAGAAATCATATGACATGTAAATAAAGTAATTAGAAAGTATCTAATAAAAAAAAAGAAGTTAACCTTCCTCATAGAATGGTAAAACCTGCTTGAGTTAGAGAAAGTAGTACTGTGAGTTGTAGGCTTAGATTTTTCAAAACCTACTTTAATAAGGATTCTTAAATGCTTTACCCTTCCTTCTAGCCCACCACCTACCAGAGGTAGTGAAAAGATTAATAGGGCAAAGGAGTATATGGACCTGTTTAGAAATAGTTCTTTGTGGGCAATTCTCTCTGCTGGACCTTGGGGCTTCAGTTCTTTTCTCTCACACAATGCCAGATCATGATCCTCTTCCCCTGCCATCTCCCTTTCCCTTCCATGTCCCTCTTTCCCTCCTTGTGGTTGCTTTCTTCTCCCTCCCAAGTGGGACTGATGTGTCTTCACTTGGGCTCTTCAGCTTGTTGACCTTTTAGAGTTCTGTGGACTGTATCTTAGCAGAGACCTGGAAGGTGAGAGACTCTCAGGACTCAAAGAGAGGGACAACAGATGAAATACCAGACTGTAGGGAGAGGGAACTTGTAGAGCCCACTTCGAGCAGAAAGACAGGGCATCAAGTGAGGGATGGGGTTGCCATCCCAGAGTCAAAACTCTGACCCATAATTGGTCCTGTCTGAAAGAACTGTAGGGATGGAAATGAAGAAAAGCCTGAGGAAAGGAAGGATCAGCCCAAAGTGGGATCCAGCTCAAGGGTAGGCCCTAAGGCCTGACACTATTACTGAGGCTATGGAGGACTCACAAAAAGGGATCTATCATGTCCACCCTCAGAAAGACCCAACAAACAGCTGAAAGAATCAGATGCAGATATTTGCACCCAACCAATGGACAGAAGCTGCTGAACTCTGTGGTTGAATTATGGAAAAACTGGAAAAACCTGAGGAGAAAGGCGGCCCTGTAGTAGAATCAGCAGTCTCAACCTGGAACCCTGAGATCTCTCAGACACTGGATCACCAACCAGGCAGCATACACCAGCTAATATGAAGCCTCCAACACATATACAGTAGAAGACTGTCAGGTCTATGTTCAGTCAGAGAAGATGCACCTAACCCTCAAGAGACTGGTGGTCCTAGTGAGTTTAGAGGTCTGGTGGGGTGAGGGTGGGTTGTGGGGACATCCCCTTGGCAACATGGGGTTGGGAAGGAGGTATGGGATGTAGAACAGTTGGAGAGTGAACTAGGAGGGGAATAAAATCTAAAGTGTTAAAATAAAAAACAAACAATAAATAAATTAATTAAAAACATTTTTTAAAAAAGAATCAGCCATAGTAATTCAAACACCATTAACTTAATGAATCAGTAAAGATAGTTCAGTCCAGAAGAAACTGCAAAGCTCTGCCAATCTGCCTGAGACCACAGAAGTGTTGAGAAGCCACTGGAATACCATGAGAAGTTCTTTCGTGTGTTTATCTCTAGGAAGTCACAAAAAATGATGATCAGCGAAGAAGGCAATGTGAACCAATGCCACAGCATCCTTAGCAAGGCCCAAGGAAGACCAACAAAGAGTGGCAAGGCAAACCAATGCTACAGCACTGTCCAGTGTATGTTGTGTTATATGAAATACCCTTTCTAAACATCATGTGTCCTCTCAGGAGACTGTTTCACAAAACAGCATTAAAGGTTTTTTAAGGCAGCTTCCAGAAAAACACAGATGTATCTGTTCCCAACAAAACATCTTCCCATGACACGTCTTCTTCAGCAAAACCATCCTCTCGTAAGACAGTTTTTTTTTTTTCCAGAAAATCATCACATGATAACCAAGTCTCCAAAGAAACCAGAAATGTCCACTTCAGTGAGCATTCATGTATTACAAGCATATAACTATAGAGATAGGAAGAATATATTCAAAAACTATATACTCTAGGTTGGGCCTGAGTTCCTTGATTTTATGATTTAGGTAACAAGTTTTTGATGTGTACCAGGAAATAATAAAGTCATAATAAAGAGCAAACAATCCTGTTATGAGTATAAGAACAGAAAACAGAGGATTACGCAGCCTAGCCCATCAGAACTTCAAAAATAAGATACAAGATAGATGACCTGCTCATTGGTAAGCATAGATTGTTTACAACAAAGCTTACAGAGAAAATTGCTGCCACAGACTTGGCTTGCTTAACCTTTACTAATCAATGACTAAAGTTCTGCTTTGAGGGTGTTCCAACACCCATTACACCCTCTCCTGTCTCCCCACCCTCGAGTTCCCCTACACTGGGGCATTGAGCCTTCACAGGTCTAAGGGCCTCTCCTCCCATTGATGCCCAACAAGGTCATTCTCTGCTTCATATGTAGCTAGAGCCTTGTGCACTCCTTGGTTGGTGGTTTAGTCCCTGGGAGCTCTGTGGGGACTGGTTGGTTGATATTGTTTCTCCTATGAGGCTGAAAACCCCTTCAGCTCATTCAGTCCTTTCTCTAGCTCCTCTATTGGGAACAGTGTGCTCAGCCCAATGGTTGGCTGCAAGCATCTGCCTCTGTATTTGTCAGGCTCTGCAGAGCCTCTCAAGAGACAGCTATATCTGTCTCTTGTCAGCAACACCCTCATAGAAGCAGGAGAAGAAGGGATGGGATAGGGGGTCTCTGGGGTGCAGGGGGAACCTAGAAAGAGGATAATATTTGAAATGTAAATAAAGAAAATATCCAATAAAAAAAGAAAAAGGAAAATTATAGACACACACAAATTGTGTAATCAAATGATAAATAAGCAAATGGAGGAAAGCTATATAAATTCAGCCTCATTTCCTAAGAATGAAGGGTGTGCCATAAGTTAAAAACAAAAAAAAGAGTTACTGCTTTCGGGGTTACACCAAGCTTATGGAAAGAAAGATAGATGATATAAGTTTCATATAAGAAATTTGTACTCAATAACCCTGTTGTAATTTCCTCTCTCCTCTCTTGTAATGATTTTAATCTGTTATTAAAGAATATGTTTTTGTGGCAACTGTCTCTAGAAAATCTGTAACTTGTGGCTGTGAGGAGATTTTCTTTCTAACAGAAAAACTTTGCTTTTCTGGGTCTAAAAAGGAGAAGAAGAAACTGCTGGAGTCTGTCTTTGCTTTAACCTCTCTCTCTCTCTCTCTCTCTCTCTCTCTGTCTTGTCTCTCTCTCTCTCTGTCTCTCTCTCTGTCTCTCTGTCTCTCTCTCTGTCTCTCTCTCTCTGTCTCTCTCTCTGTCTCTCTCTGTCTCTCTGTCTCTCTCTGTCTCTCTCTCTGTCTCTCTCTCTGTCTCTCTCTCTGTCTCTCTGTCTCTCTCTCTCTGTCTCTCTCTCTGTCTCTCTCTCTCTGTCTCTCTCTCTCTCTTGTCTCTCTCTCTCTGTCTCTCTCTCTCTGTCTCTCTGTCTCTCTCTCTGTCTCGCTCTCTCTCTGTCTCTCTGTCTCTCTCTGTCTCTCTCTCTCGCTCTCTCTCTCTCTCTCTCTGTCTCTCTGTGTGTGTGTGTGTGTGTGTGTGTGTGTGTGAATTACCCCCCCCCCTTTATTTTCTTTAATTCCTGGCTGCCATAGGCAGAAGCCCCTGTTGGTATCTGGACAGACTCCATTAACCCATATTAGTACTGACCCCCAAGGGGGTCTCACACTGACAGCCCCCCATCCTTACCAAGGCCACGCTGTGCTTACTGTTTTGTTTTACTTTGTGATATCAAAAGACTTTTACTTACTTTAAGGGGAAAAAAGGACAATCTTGAAGCTGTCATTTTAAAATGTAACATTTGGTGCACTAAAAGAGGTGAACAATGTAAGGTAGCACTTGTTTTAAATTTAAAACTAGGAGAAAGGTGACTTTGAAGCCGCATTAAACGTTTCCCCAGCCCCATCGTTACCTTTCCAGACTTGGCATGTGTTTTTAAACGTTCAGTCACCTTTGCGTGCCTTTCACAACTCTATCTCAGAGGTGAGCACTCTTTGCGATTGGAAGCGTTACTCTCCAGCAGGCTTGCATGCTGGTCCTATTCCTGTGTAATTGGGGACCTTACCTGCTAGCACCATTTTGGGTCTGTAAAAATCTGTTCAGTATTCCTGCTGTCACTGAAAGCTATTGTTAAGCCATTCAAGGAAAGCGTTTGGGGTTGTACAGAGGTGGCGGGCATCACCCACTGTGTTCTTTTGTGTATGGGCGATTTGCTGCTCTTTTAAAGAGTTTTCTAGTAGACCTAGTATTTTTGAAGCTGGAAAAAGGAACTTTTAAACTTTTACCAGATTTCTGCTTGTAAAAGCCATAATCACAACTTATCTTTGGACCAAACTTGCCTTACTTCATAAAAAAATCACTTAAATGAGGCCTTTAACTAATGAAAATGTTTAAAATAACAAAGTTTATTGGCAATAGTTAGCAACCCTGAGTGGGAGAATCAATTGTCTTTAATAGTGTAGTCTATGGTGAGTCTATCAGACTCCAGTAGAAGGCCACACATTCAACTATATACAGGCAATACAAAAAATTTGTAGTGGGTTTAAATACTAGTAATAATAATAATAATAATGACGATGGGTGAGTAAGGATGGATCTTGGCAGAGTGAAGAAGGAGGTGTTCACAATCAAATCATATATAAAATTCTTAAAGAATTAATAAAAATGAGATTATCATAATAATGCCCATTTTTCTCAGAGAGTATTCTAAAGCAAAGCCTAACCTGAAGTAGGCAATTAAGACAGAAGTTATCAGTGGGTTTTATTCAGTATTTTAATATAATGGGCATTTAGCTGGGCTGAGCCATTGAAGGTTTTAAGAATATGTATATCTATAACTCTATGCTGATATTATGACAGGAGTATGTTCTCAGCACAATCATTTTTCTGAAAGACAATTTCCATTTTTAAAAAGCTATTTTTAAAAGATGGTCATGATCAATCAAGTCAGTAATGAGAATAGTGGCTGTGGGAAAACGCTGAACCTGAATCTTGATGTCTCTCACTTAAGAACCATTGTTTTAAATGAATTTCTTAAAATCTCTTTTTTATACTGTGATTTTAAATAGATTTTTCTATTCTCAGCTACTTTCTTCCCAAGGGAAGAGAAGTTTATTCCTATAAGCAGTACTGTACTAGGGAGCTTAAATCAGTCCTTAAATTGAAAAGTTATAATGTTCTTTTATTTCTCTTTCCAAAGTGGTCAGGTTACTGTGGATCTCAGATTGGAGGTTTATATCGATCTCTTAGTGATGAGAGAATATGCTTTTCCAATTTAAAGACCGCCCCCCAACTTCAGTTCCTCAGATGTAAGTGAACATATCTCAGTATTATATCTCCCTACCAGAACATGCAGGCCAAACCCTATAGACGGGACCATGTTACCAGTAATGAAATAAATTGCACCAGATTTCTTTGGCATGAGTGGCACTGATAGTGTTTTTGAACATATTTCTCCTGATTTTGATTCCTTTGCCTTGGCAATGACTGTGGTATGTGTGTACATCCATATGTACTTTGGTCTGGAATGGCACCCAAAAACTCAAACGTTAAGTATGCTTTCAGAGAAGATGGGAAATATTGGAGGAGTCGTATAAACAATGAGGACAAGAGAATTCTGTAGGGGAGAAGACATGGGGCTGCTCAGTAGACACACAGAGAAGCATGGTTCATCCGTGAAGGACAGGAACAGCCTGCCTTCCCCTGGTTTGTGTATATTTCCACAAAATTAGTAGCTGTGATAACAGGACAGAAAGCTAAAGACTGAAGGATCAAAAAACACCTTTCAAGAGTGTATCCTTATATTTGCATAATGACTTTTCCTTATTGTTTGGCTTGTACTCCACCAAAAATGGTGTGTTTTAAATAAAATTTTGATAAATAATTCACTAAAAATTATGTGATGCTATCCCGAATCTGAACCCATTTTATACTTTTTGAAAAGAGATTCTTCGAAGCAAGAAAATATTTTCATTAACACAACTTATTATTAAGATCACATTGCTTTAAAGATCCTCACTGTAGGCATGGCAATAATCGATTTTTTTTCTGTCTGTTGTGTTATTCTAAGTTACCTCATTCTACTCATAGAGATGCAGATCATGATAACATATCTAAAGGGATTACGAAACTGCTAAATTCAGATAAAACAGGGCCCTGTCACTGAAAATCTTGGTCTACCATGGTAACTGACAAAGTAGAATGCTGTTTAGTTGCTGAATATATTGGATGCTGTATATATTTTGGCATTTTATTGCATACCATATACATATATTATCTTACTGATTACAATAATCCCTTTGACTTGATGTTTCATAAAGCTAGTGGTGTTGCTTTCAACCAAATCACTTTAAATATAGGGTTTGAAAAACTTTTAAAATGTACCATTGTAGACATTTGACTCTACAAAATTCAAGGTGAAATGATTTAATTTATTTAATTTGCAATGGTTTTATTAATGTTTAATTGTTATTTAATCCTGGTTAGCCATTAACTACAGCAGCTAGGACTGCATCAGCACATGCTGTTCAGTGTACTACCTAGGTCTCATTCCATTTGTTGTTTACTATAGAAATTAATTATGGTGATGACATTAAGAATCTTGGGATACGAAGGCACAGTGTTTAATGCTCTAAATCTTACATAATTTACTGCTGCCCTTTCAAAGCTGTTAGAATGACAAGGGCTTGATATATATCATGTGTTAAATTGCTTATTATCTTTTGTACAATCAATGAGGTGGACTTTTGAATGGATTTCTGGCCCGCTGCTTGAAGATTGTTGTGTGTTACTCATATTTACAAAATCAGTTTTACAAAATCTGTTTCATAGACAATGAAATTATTATCTATTTCCTAAATGTATTTTGAAGAAAAAAATTTTTAAAAATGGTTGTGAAAATGCATAGTAATCTGAAAACTGAACTTGTTATTGACAGCCACAGTGGTCATGATGATTCCATAGTAAGGAATTTAATTATTGTAGGTCACACTGACAAAATGCAATACTAAAGTTTTATTTAACTAGGAGTCTACCTAATAGGAATATAGGTAATAGGAAAATAAAATCGACTGCAGTGGTTTGAATGAGAATGGCCACATAGACTCCTGTATTTGAATGTCTGGTTCCCAATTCATGGATTATTTGGGGAGGATTAGGAGGTGTTGCTTTGTTGGAAGAGGAATGTGACTGGGGGATGGCCTTGGAGCTTTTAAAAGCTACCACCAGTCCCAGTCTCTCTCTCTCTCTCTCTCTCTCTCAGCCTTCTGCCTGCAGATCAGATGTTAACTCTCAGCACCAGGCCTACCTGCTTGATACTGTGTTTCCTGCCATGATGATCATGGACTAATCCTGTGAAAATGTGAGCAAACTCTAAATTAAATACATAATTATGTAAGTTACCTTGGTTATATTGTCTCTTCACTGAAGTAGAACAATAACTAAGACATACACTAAGATTATGCCTTAAGAAAACATGAGTCCCTGGGGTGTTCCACTTGTTTTATTCCTATTCTGAATGTTTCTTCCCATGGCTGGGAATAAAGAGCCTCAATGATGAAGAGATTCAACTAACAGCATTTGTACTTTCTCATGAATGGATAGAGTGGGAAATACCCCTTCTGATCTGGCTGAGTCATGGGTTGACTGGACTGGGTGACCAGGAGGCTCCAGGAAGTATCTAAGCACTCTGCTGTAGATGGTTTCTCATCTTCCAGGAGTTTAGCCTGAGATGCCTGCAGCACCTATAGACGTTTAAAATAGGGGAAATTGATACAACCTGACTTGAAATTGGCATATGTCATTTCTCCATACCTGTTGACCAAGTAAAGTACATAGTAATCCCATGTTCTAGGGAAAGAAAAATAGCCAGTTCCTTCTGGACAGAGGAAGTTACAAAGTCTCATTGCAAGTGGTAGAAGTACAGGGGGAAATGATGAACTGAGATCATTTTACAAATCATTTCTCAGGTGTCCTGGATTCTACTACACATGTGTTGTGGATTTGGTTTATTGCTTGCATTATGTTATTTGAGACTTGCATGAGAATACCACATGTGAGATGCTGAGGGTCCCTGCCCACAGGTGGTTCTGATTGGTAAATAAAGTGGCCTTAAACAATGTCTGTGGCATTCCCAAACTTCTGCATTGTGAATGCTCCCCCCTGCAATACTCCTGAATTATTACTAAATAAAATCTGTATCTATATTCCATCTTTGCTAACCTAGGCCAAATTGGTCAGGCCCCCTGGGGCCTTACCTGTCTCTTATTACATGATTGCATGCTTTCCTTCTGCAGCTCTCAAGCCTGGTCCTTTTGCTTCCCCAACATGGTGGTACTAAATCTTTCTTCTTTCCTTGATTCCCTTGCCAGGGAAATCTAACCTCTCCCTGCTCAGCCATTGGCCACCAGCAACCTTATTTACCAACTAGAACCAGCTGTGGGCAGGGACCCTCAGTGTTTCATATGTGGAATTCTCATGCAATTCCCAAATAACATAATGAAAGCAATAAGCCAAATCCCTGACAGTACTCCCTTCAAAGTTCAAATAAGATATTGAGCATCATAACCTACATATGGAGTTGCTCCAGTTGTGGCAAGGTAGCCACTGGGCAAGAAATGCCCTAATTCATCAACAGACAAAAAGTACTGTCCAGGGAAGGACACAAGATGGTTAGATTTTCTACAGCTGATTTGTTATACAGCTTATTAGCTCCATCAAGACAGAGTGAGCTAGTCCTTCTTCACAGTTCCTGCTTCACTTAAGGTCTGCCAGATGGTTCTGGGCCAGAGAGCTGAAGACAGTTGCTTCAATGTTTTGAGGAATAGGGGGGCACTGTCCAAGTAGTCAGCTGTCTCTGCAAATTGGTTAAGTTTTGGAAGCTATGTTTGTGCTTCCTGTATTTACAGGTAATATTTAATTCATTCTTGGATCTCTGATGGAGTTGAAGACCAGTTACAGTCTCATAATCAAATGTAAGTTGTTCAGCATTGAGGAAGATGATGGAGATTTGAAAGAATGGTTTTCAGATGGAAATGCAAGTTAAAATCAAAACATAATTCAGATATAGAATTGTATACTCTCCAAGTTAGAAAATATGTTAGAATAATATACCTAAATTGACAAAATTGATGGACTGGATGTTATTAGTGTATATCATACATTATAGTATACATAAATGTTATAACTGCGATCATTGTATAACTGAGAGGAAAGGCCTTTTTTTTTCGTTTTTTTTCTAAACTTTTATTGCATTATGATGAGAAAAGTTACATGATTTCAATTTATCTGAATTTGTTAACATTTAAAAACATATTTTAATTAAATAGAATTTAATCATTCTTGTTTCCCTTTTGTACCACTGCTCCTCCCATAGACCCCCCTTCAATACCTACAATATCTTTTTTGTCATATTCCTTAAAATTTATAAAATATTATAACAATAAAAATATGTATTATAAAAGTTGTTTGATATAAAACAACAATCAATTTAACAGTCTTATGTAGATGCTCATCTACAGCACTAGTGAAACTACATTTCTCTCAATATAAATTTTAAATCACTCCAAACATATTAGCTGTATA
>NW_022196905.1:56080097-56080769 GCF_008632895.1 Mastomys coucha | reverse complement strand
GCTTGAGTGAGTGACTTCATTCTCAGCCCACAGAGAACAGGTTATATTCATTTATGAAATGGTGTAGATATTAAGATGGTCTATCCATAAAGTCATTCGCCAACAGTTTCAATGAACAATGGCACTGCTTGGAGGGTGGCCCAGCATTAGGTGAGGGTAAAAATTTGGTTCATTAGCTGTGGTAATTTGGAAAAGCATTCATCTCAGAGAAAGAGTAACTTATAAAGTCCTCTTCTTCAAACTTGATACAAGAGTTACAAATGTCAAGCAAAACATTCAGTCTCACTTTGTTGTTCTCTTACAAGCCACCTCCCTAGTTAACCATCTATGTTTCTTTTGGGTATATAAATACTTTTGAAATATATAAGCTGTTCTGGAAAACATAGTGTAGTGTAAAAACATGAAATAAATAATACTACTAATAGAGAGGCTGAGACAGGAGAAGCAAGATTTGAAGACCCTTATGTTGTAAACAGCAAGACACTGTCACAAACAAACAAGCTGACAATGTATATAGATTGTACAGTGTTGGACCTATTTCTCCAATTACCAAAGTAGAGAGATCATTGGATAACAATCAACAAATTTCCAATTCCTCTTATTATTGGATTTCAATCGATTAGGATATGCTGGTAATATTAATTTTCAAATTAATATATTAAGAAAAGTAAT
>NW_022196905.1:56070465-56078954 GCF_008632895.1 Mastomys coucha | reverse complement strand
TCCTGTGATTCTGGGATCCTGGGATCCTGGGCTTATTAGATCACCTGGAAGTGTGGCTTTCTCTGTGTTTTGTGGGACTTCCTGCAGAACTTGGGCCCAAGGTCTGCTCAGAACACTAACCCAGACAGACTGGAAGGAACCGGAGTCACTAGGCTGGTGGAGTTCCTAAGTGCCTGGTTCTGCTGGTCCCAGTTACTCCCAGTTTTGGGACAGATGTTGGTTCCTGCTTACCTCTGATCCTGGGTGTGTCAGAGCACCTAGGAGTAGAGATTCCTCTGGGTGTTGTGGGACTGGTTGCAGATCTTGTGACCAAGGTCTCTGATCCTGGGTGTGTCCATGGGCCTGGGAGTGGAGCTTCCTCTGGGTGTTGTGGGACTGGCTGTAGAGCTTGTGCCCTAGGTCTGCGCTGGATCCCAGCCCAGACAGACCAGAAGGAACCCAAGTCACTGGGCTCGAGAAAAGGCCTTTTTAATGGATGAACGAGGGTCATAGATTTGGTTTATTTCTTGTATTATGTTATTAAGGAACTGCACAAGAATCCTAGATAAGAGACACTGAGGGGCCCTACCCCTAGCTGGTTCTGGTTGGTAAAAGGAGTTGTTGGCTGCCAATGGCTGAACAGTGAGAAAAAGGCAGGACTTTAGACTTCCTGGGCAACAGAACTGAGTGAAGAAGGGTTTAGTATCACCATGCCAGGGAAGCAGAAGGAACAGGCTTGAGACCAGCAGAAGGGAAATAATACAATCATATAAGAGCCAGGGAAGAATGACACTAGGCGATCCTGCCAATTGGGTCCAGGATAGCAAAATGGAATATAGATTTTAGTTATTAATAATTC
Organism: Mastomys coucha; assembly: GCF_008632895.1. Lineage (NCBI taxonomy): Eukaryota > Metazoa > Chordata > Mammalia > Rodentia > Muridae > Mastomys > Mastomys coucha. The sequence goes on along the minus strand of NW_022196905.1, from coordinate 56,078,116 downwards.
AGGAGTATCAGAGAGGAAGTGATAGCAGCATGGAAGTTTGAGAGTGTCCCATCCATTGAGCTGATTACAGCATATTAAAACAGAAGTCTACATGTGTGTGTATCTTTCATTCGAGAATCCAGAGCATTGGGGCAGGTAGCAAGGAACATGCATGCAGCCACTTGAGAGATCAGAGTGGATTAGTCAACTACAGCTACAAACATGGGTCAATGTTCTCTCATAGCGTTTATTTCTTACTTACTTTAATGGTAATAAAATCTTTAGCTAAGGTGACCTCAAGTTTCTTATGCACTTCAACATCTGTGAGCCCAGCAACTGTTTTTAGTATTATTATATATACAACCAGCACCAACTGGTTAAATATTTAAGTTCTATTGCAAAAGAACATGCATTAGCTACAAAGTCTTTCTCTTAATGGTTTTCGTCACCATGTCTCTAGTATGCGGAAGCTTTCAGTGGTCTGCAGAGAGCCAAGCAGAGAACCTACCAGGATCCAAGACAAGTTACTGGCTTTATCAAGCTTAAACCTCAAATTCGTGGATTATGACTCGTTGCAGTTTAGCAAGATGAATAGACTGGCCTTTAGTACATTTATTGAGCCAATGAGCCATAGTTTCTTTTTGTTACATTAGGTCAATATAGTTCTTTTGGGTCAACAGCATAAATTAGAATTTCTTTTTCAATGTTGTAATCAGGAACACTACAGAAAAAGAAAATGGCCTGGAATCCACGCATCATAAATAACTAGAAATTGGGATCTTGGTGTTCTTAATCATTTTCTACCTATCTGGATCTATAGAACCAGAGTAAGGAGACTGAGAAAATCACTATGCTTGTGTTATTTTAAAAATATATATAATTTAAATTACTTTATATTTGTTTAGTATGATGCTATTCAGAAATAAATGGTTCATCTCTGAGTACTATTACGTGTTCCTGTAGTTATCTGTAGTTTAATTCCATGACAATGTAAGGACCATTTCATATGGTTTGTTCAAATGATTTAATATTCCTGAATTTATTCTCTTGGTGAGTGCCACACCTGAAATTTAAATGATTTGTTTTGTTCTCCTTGAGCTGTCTGGACATTTATTCCTAAGCCCCTGATGTGTGTGTGTGTGTGTGTGTGTGTGTTGTTGTTGTTGTTGTTGTTGTTGTTGTTGTTGTTGTTGTTGTTGTTTTCTTCAAGTTCTGTAGACACAGAACATCACACCTTTTGAATATTTTGTCTATTTTTAAGCCACAGGTTTTCTGATGAGAAAGTTTTAAAACTCCATTAATACATCTTTATCTCCAAAATATTAAACTTTTGTTTGGTTAAATGCCAGAAATTTTTGATTGTATGTCTATTTCTTTTGGCCAACTCCCTTTTGAAGGAATTCAAGTTCTGTGGACCAGCTATTTACAGCTCCGGAGTAGTCTGTGAAGCCGTCCCATCCTGTTTGCCCTTTCATGGCATCTGATGGAGAGATACTTGTCTCTGGCACTGCCTCAGAGACAGAGCTTAGCTTATCTCTCTTATCATATTTTAAACATTTCCAAGAAACACTTTCTTCTGTCTTTATCAGTATCATACCCAACAACCAATAGAAAAATACATATAGCCCCTCAAATGATTCTCTAATCTTCTTGAGACACATGTTTCTGAATGATTTCTGATACTGCTTTCTCTGTTTTCTCTTTGCTCTCCAACCTGTAAATCCTCCACATGCTTCTGCTCCATCTCATCCTGGCTTGACCTGATTTTCATGCTGTAGACTGTTGTTTTAGCTTTTCTGAGCAGCACTTTTTTCCTTAGAGATTTGTTCTGGGGTTATTTCCTAAGTTCTCTTGACTCTGGGGAGGCTTCTCATTTCCCCATTCATTCTAAGGTTTCCAGTTGAAGAAGGGAAAACATTGTAATACACTATAAGAATTCATAATAAAAACATGTGGAGTGTTTTCTATCAGAACCCTCAAATGCCCATTATGTTAAATGTTCATTTTGGATGTACTGGTTAGTGAAGTGTGTTAGAATATTTAGAAATAGAGTCTGTAATTGGAGTGGAAGACAGAAGATTGTAATTCTTTTCCTAGTCCTAAGGAAATTCAAGCTTAGCATGTTATGCATGTGAAGGAATAGCACTGTCGATCACCAGACAAAATGCAAATGTATATGTTAATACAGCTTCTACCAAGGCATACTAGTCTCAAAACCTGCATGACCATCTCTTAAGAACCATTGCTAAATATATCTTCATAATTCAAGGTGGGATAACAAATAACCTTGCGAGAAAGAAGGACCATACATAAAACTATGCTCCTCTCTTTGAGTTGGAAAATGTAGTACTTAAACTGTAACCTTTAAATTGCCTTAATTAGTACTTGAATCTCCATTGAATCAATATATTTTCATATAAACCAAAATGAAATCAATATTATTGCTCTTCCCTTGTTACTGTGACCCATTTTCACATCTTCACAGTAGCCCCATCCTTTTTAGTTCTCTTTTGGCTTTTCAGTACAAACTGTTTCAATAATTCTCACAGGTTGGAACCAGAATTGATGTGGATTTAGCATAATAAATCCTAGGAAGGGATTTATTTTTATCTTATTTTTCCCTAAATGTATTTAGAAGCATACTGATTAGTAGATGCTTAGTGATACTAATTTTAGTTTAATACCTAGTCCTCTTTGGAGACAGGGTTGCTGCACAAGCAATCTGTGGAAAGAGCAGTCAGTTTTATCCAATAAAGGATTTTAAGTAATCAAATAGTTACTTTTGAGATACATGTATTGCTAAATCCAAAAATATTTAAATACTCTTGACTCTTGAAAACTGTTATTTTTGACATAGATTTAAAGCTTAGTCCAATTCAATAAATAGTTTTTTTTAATTTGAACTATGAGAAAAGTGATAGAAAAGCACTATCAAAACAATAAAAAAATCACTGTACTACTATAGGTTAGATAGATCGTGTGTGTGTGTGTGTATGTGTGTGTGTGTGTGTGTGTGTGTGTACATGTGTGCGTGCACATACACGCACATACTCACACACAGATATTCTTATCTGGAACAGATTATAAAGAAACAACATCAAAGAAACTGAAGACAGCATAGATGTTGTTTGTCCTTTTAATTTCTGTAAGTTCAGCGCTAGCAAAATGTTTCCCAAATTGTATTTGTGACATTACTCATTGCCTAAAAATAATTCTTTGTAATAATGAACACTGTGATTCTTTAAAATTTTGTTTTTTAGCCTTGTTTGTTTCCTCTGGAGCTACACATATTAATTGGAATTTTTTTTCTAAACACATAGTGTAAGGTATTTGAAAGGAGTATTTATTTTTCTTACTAAACTTTCCTTCAGTATAGCATCTTCAAGTTACTCAGGGACTATGTTCTGTATACAACTTCAGTCTCAATCACTCACTCTTCACTGTTTTCTACATCACAATTGGTATATGCTTTTCATAAAAGAAAGCTTTGTTATTGACTAGACAATTTAGTTTATATATGTTCCTTAAAAATGTTTTTAAAATTGAAATATCTCACCGGGCAGTGATGGCACACACCTTTAATCCCAGCACTTGGGAGGCAGAGACAGGTGGATTTCTGAGTTCGAGGCCAGTCTGGTCTACACAGTGAGTTCCAGGACAGCCAGGACTACACAGAGAAACCCTGTCTTGAAAAAACAAAAACAAAAACAATTTGAAATATCTCCAAAATGAATAACAACTGTACATAATCTTTCATATAAAATAGTTGTGAAACCATACTATCATCTTGTTACCTTTAATAATATAGTGAGCAGCGTTATAAAATATGTTCTTTAATAAATATACAAATTTTCAGTAAATATTTTTAGTTCCCTCAAAAGGTTAAATATACCGTAGATAGAAAACACTATTTATTATTATTATTGTTGTTATTATTATTATTGTTATTATTATCTTTAACCTTTTTTTTTACAATCCAGTCATTATCCCCCTCCCATTCTGCCCTCTGACAGTTCCTCATCCCATTCCTTCTCCCCCTATTTCCAAGAGGATGTTCCCACATCTGCACACCATGCCAGGGCTCCCCATTCCCTGAGGATCCAAATCTCTAAAGGGTTAGCTGCATTTTTCTCTCACTGAGGCCAAACCAGGCAGTCCTATGCTGTGTCCGGGCCTTGGACCAGCTAGTGTATGCTGGTGTATGGTTTGTGGCTCAGTGTCTGAGAGATTTCAGAGGTTCGGGTTGGTTGAGACTGCTGGTCTTCCTATGGGGTCACCCTGCTCCTTAGCTTCTTCCAGCCTTTCCATAATTCAACCTCAGGGGTCCCCAGCTTCTGTCCATTGCTTGGGTGTAAGTATCTGCTTCTGTCTCAGTCAGCTACTTGTTGGGCCTCTCGGAGGGCAGGCATGCTAGGCTCCTGTCAGTAAGTACATCATAACACCAGGATAGTGTCAGGCCTTGGAGACTCCCCTTGAGATGGGTCGCAAGTTGGACAGGTCACTGGACCTCGTTTCTCTCAGTATCTTCTTCATTTTTGTCCTTACAGTTCTTTTAGATAGGGACAATTTTGAGTCAGAGTTTTTGACTGTGTGATGGCAACCCCATCCCTTCACTTGATGCCCTGTCTTTCTACTGGAGGTGGATTCTACAAGTTACCGCTCCCTACTGTTGGGCATTTAATCTAAGGTCCCTCTCTTTGAGTCTTGAGACTCTCTCACCTCACAGGTCTCTAGTACATTCTAGAGGGTCCCCCTACCTACCTCCTACCTCCCACCTCCCAAGGTTGTATATTACATTCATTTTGCTGGACCTCGGGGTACAACTACAATTTTTTTATATTATTTCACCATGCCAAACAAAGAAGAAATGATTTTGCTAAATTCCAGTACAAAGAATTTGATTTTCTCCTTCATGACTAAGAAATGCACTTCTATTAATACAACTTAAGTCATTCAAGTGGATCACAATCAAACCTTCTATCAATCAGATGCAATGTGATGTTTTCCATTATGACTCTAAGGTTATAAATGCCGAGTAGAGATAAAAAAAGAGGCATAAGTGTCACAAATTGGGAAGAAGACAAGGATATTAATGAAAACATTAGAAAGCAGTCTGTAACACTATTAAGTTCCATGAATCGTACAGTATAAACTGCATGCTGGTCCCAGGATTATGAATATCAACTATAGCCATGTATCATCCTGTCAATCCTAGTAATACTTTCCAGAAACTAAAATAAACTCACAGTGAAGAGAGTATAAAGAAGACTTACATGTAAAAAATAAATCTTAGGAAACTAACGAACTGGATGTTTCTAATTCAAGCATGTTGTGTTAATTGCTTTATTTGATTTGAACTTGATTATTCAATTTATATTTCAGTCTCTTAATCTCTCATGGTCTTCCGACTAATTCAAAGAAAGTTTAGAAGTTCCCAGAGTCTATCATCTCTCAATAGTAACTACATATTTTTTAATTCACTATCAGTACATTTTTCTTAACTACTAATGTATCTTTGATTAGTTTGAAGTATTCATTTCTTCAGATGCTTACATACTAGTCATTTCTGTTAGTTGCGGTGGCTTTGGGCATTGTTACTGTTTTGTTTCGTTTGTTTGGCTGGTTGCTGTTGTTGATTAAGATAGGAACTTCTAAAAATGGTACATCTGGAAAAAGGATGTGATGGCATTTTTTGCTTCACAATGAAGGTTCCCTAAAGAACTATTTTTGAGTGACTCTTATGTAGAGAAAGCATTTTGACTTCATGTTAAGTCCATGCTGCTCTTTCTTATTGTAGTCCTGTAGCAAGCAAGACATGAAAGAATGTTTAACCCCAAACAGGCCAGTTTTCAAAGGTACTCTCAGTTTTCCTTAATAATTATTAAACAGTTAACAAACATGATACCATTTGAATCAATTAAAGTGAAATAATGGATTCCAGCTGATTTCTCTGAGTTTACCTGGGCGGAGGCTTTGGCTTGTAGTTGAATGTTAACGATGATCTTCTCCAAAAGTTAATGAAAACAGTGCCGTTAGTGAAACAAAATAAGAAATACCTATATCACTAATACACTAATGTTAGCTAGCTGAAAGGCATACTTTAATAAAAATAGAAATATGCCACACAAGAAGCTGTCCTTATTAACATTTTAAATGGTTCAGTGTAGCAATTAGTTACTGTTGAATGATTACTTATAGCATAAATTTGTAGTTTTAAATCACTGAAAATTAGTTGTTCCTTTATTGTCTCTCTGGATTAGAAAGTCAGAATTCTGGTTCAGTGTTCACTTGAATTAAAGACAGCTTCTCAGACAGGATTATGATTGGGACAAGGTTTATTGGGATGTACAGTGAATAAATAAATAAATTGTGAGAAAATAGAAACAATAAAAAAAAAACAACCAAAAGAACTTACCTCCAAAGTAAGTCAGTCACATAAACATTGCTGATCCCAAGAAGATATATTTTCAATTTGATCCATATGATTCTGACCGGTCTAAGATCTTCATTGCATGAGCATTCTTCATGGTCACTGTGTATTTATACTATGGGCACCAACCAACTGCTTTCTTCTCTACCTGTTTCAGCAAGTAGACCTAGAGTCTACTCTAGGGAAAGAGAATGAGAAAATAATACCAATAAGATAGAGTTTGCAGACTTCTTAAAATTTAGTTTAAGCTAAATTTAATAGTTTTTATTGTTCCTTCCTTCATAAAAGTAAGTTATTAATATCAGGCAGCATTTACAGAGAGAAAAGTAGCTCCATCACCTGAGGAATGGTGTTTCACAAAATCTAAGGCTATGCTATCAAATAGCTACTTGTAATTATTAATTTTAATGTATAATGTCCTTATGAAATTCTAGCAGAATGCAATGATGTTTCTTGTAATTTTTTTAAATGAAATGTTTTACTGTTTCTATATGGCAGAAAGATATTCCTACAATTTGAAATCCCCTAAGGATGTGATACAAACTCATTAAAAAGACATCCTACAAAAAAAGTACAGTTATATAATGACATACACAGCTTAATTGTGCATGCAACTCATAAAGTTGATTGAAAACCTTTATTTTAACATCTGCTGACAGGTGGTCATCTCCACTCATTAATCTCACCAAAATCCACTGATGCTTTACTGAAAGCCTTGTCTAATTAGGAAATACAAGCTATGTCTGTAGATTTTCTAAAATTTTCCTAAATCTACAGAAACATACCCTATAAAATTTCAAATGAAAATTATAAAAGGCTGGCTTTAGTGTTATTTCTTCCAGTTTTTGTTACCAGCTCTATCAGGTGACAAAAACTAAATGTTAATCAGTGTCCTCATAAGGTGAATTTGATCCTTTCAGTGACTTTTGTAGTTTGAAGTATATTTTTATGGCTACCTTTATTTCTCTTACCTCTCTTACCTCAATTTTAACCATTTTTTGGTAAAAATATGAGTAAAGTAATCACTAGTAATCCTAACAATGTCATTTGACATGAAGGACGTGACTGGGTGGTAAGTTACAGAAAGGACATTACTTTAGACTGAGGGAGGACAAGTGACATATTTCAATAATATCTAATCCAAGAAACATTTTTTTTTAAAAGTTTTTTTTTATATACATTTTTTTTTATTTTAGATATTTTCTTTATTTACATGCGAATTTCTCCTTTCCCAGTTTCCCC
>NW_022196905.1:56057939-56061948 GCF_008632895.1 Mastomys coucha | reverse complement strand
CTGGGAGTCGTGGGGCCTGTGGCTCCCGACTGGCTGCTCAGGTCTCAGAAACTCACCCGAGAGAAAATCCCAAGAAACATTTTAAAGAATTATTACATATTAAAAGTTATCTATCATAAATAAATAGTAACTTGTCTATAATATTTAGGATTCTATATTAGGATGTTTATTGAAAGCACATCAGCTGTATGATACATTCAAAGCATTTTAATCATCTTTAAATCTGAGTCTGCAGTAATTGTGCTTAAATGTGCCATAAGGAAACACTTAACCAATCAATTTGTGATAAACCACGATTTACATATATATTCTTTTCTAACTCCATACCCGAAGCTATATATACATGTATAATATATTCAATATTCAATGTGTGTGATGTATTAATATTGTAAAATATGCCATCACTAGATATATTATTGCATCATTGTTTCATTTTTGTCAAGTCAAGGATCTTTTAACAATTTCTATTTTATTTTATGTGTATGAATGACTTACTTATCTGTGAACGGCTGTGTGGCTGGTGCCTACAGAGTACAGAAAAGAGAATCAGATTCTCTGGACCCAGAATCATGAAAGACTGTACATCACTGTGTTGGTACTAGGAATCAAATTCAGGTCCTCTTCAAGAAACATTGCCCTTAATCACTTCTAGCTCAGAGCTTGGTAGGGTTCTTACAGAAAAGCATACTGTAATGTGAACTACAATAATTCCTTTTTTATTTGAGTAATTTCTTCAAACATCAGATTAGAAGATGAAATGTAAATATTTTCATTAGTGTTGGAGATACTTTTATTTCAAGTGATATTTTTAATTATTTTTCAAAAACATTATACATTTATATAATGTATTTGCCCTCTACTTGCTGTCCAATTCCTACTAGTAACCAATACATCTCCCTCCTATATCATGTCCTCTGGAAAGGTTGTTTATTAGTAGTATTAGCACCATCATTCTTTTTATTCACAGGTCCACATTTTACAGGAACTCAAAGCTTTTTCTTTTTCTTTTTTTTTTTAAGGTTTATTTATTATCTATTTATTATAAGTACATTGTAGCTGTCTTTAGAAGCACCAGAAGAGGGCGTCAAATCTCATTATGGGTGGTTGTGAACCACCATGTGGTTGCTGGGATTTGAACTCAGGACCTTTGGAAGAGCAATTGGTGCTCTTACCTGCTGAGCTATCTCACCAGCCCCCAAAGCTTTTTCTTATTATTTCCATACTTCCTTCATCCTCATAGAAGCATGGGGAGTCAGATGGGATAGAGGGGTCTCAGAGGGGAAACCAAGAAAGAGGATAACATTTGAAATGTACATACGTAAAATACCCAATTTAAAAACAAAAGAAAATTGGAGCAGAAAGTCAAGAGTTCTGCCTTTGGAATCTTCAAGAAAATAGCACAGATCAATTTTACATTTCAGCCTTTTAATTCGTTTGCTTTTATTTCTAACTCTGTATAATGTTTTTCAAAATTGTATCCTCATCATTCAAATGGAAAAACAAGGAGTTTATGACAAGGAGTAAGAGTGTATTGGAAATGGCATCTCTAAAAACACATGTTAAATCTATAATCCTGTACTTCTTTAAGTAATACATATAATGGTTTATCCTAAGAAAAATAAACATAGGCATACCTGCCTAATTAAATAAAGCATTACATTTCTTAAGAATAATTGCTGTGTTGCTCAATACATGGTTGAATTACTGAGTCCTCATCTCTACACTTTTTCCACTTTTAAATTCTAACATGAAGTAATTTTTATAACGATTTTGTCTCCAAAATTGGCTACATTTGAAACTTCACTTTTTAGAAACTCCTGTTATTATTGTTGTATTCTACTTCCTTCACTAATACTATTACAGACATTTTTTTGGAAGTGTGTCAAAACATCTTGACTCAAAGTAACTTATGGGAAAATTAAGTTAGTTAGCCATGTGTTTCCAGAGAAGGAATTGTTAATGTCAGTAGAACTTGGGAACAAGAATCTATGATCAGGAAGCTGAGAGATCCCATCTTCAATGACAAACACCAAGCAAAGCTAGTAAACTCAAAGTGGGGCAAGATTTTAAATCTTCAAAGCCCACCCCATGATGTACTTCTCTAGAGCATCTTATCTTTACCTTTTAAAATATCCATAGTCACTAAAGAGTCAAAAACATTGGACCAATATTCAAATTCATGCACCTATGAGGACAATTCTCATTCAAAAACATCACTCTTAGTTTACATATTTATGGGTACAGTATTTAAATCCAGAACATGTCATGATCAGATATGACCACCCTTCATAGTGGCTGAAGCATTGGTGTGTGTGTGTGTGTGTGCATGTGTGTGTAAGTGTGTGTGTGGGTATGTGTGTGTGTGTGTGTGTGTACTAGGAACATTCAAAGTGTTTCCATTGGATATTGTGAAATATTCAACTAATTATACAAGACAGAATATCCTACTTGCTACAAAAGATTAGAAATTATTTCTCTGTGCTTCTGTATTCATTACTTACCCACTCTTTATCTTACATTCCACTATGACTTTCCTCAGCTACTGTGATCATTTTAACTCATGCCTGGGTTTTTGTTTTATTCGTTGACTTAACCATGTTTCTTGTTCTTCTTGCCTCTGTTTGGTTTTCAAAACTTGTTCAGTGCTGGAGAGGTCGCTCAGTTGGTAAAGTGCGTGGGTAGAATGCATGAAGACCTCAGTTTAATCTTCAGAATCCACTGGGTCATGTTAGAACATGGATCTGAGTCTAGCACTGGAGAGACAGAGACAAATGGAGGCTTTAGGTTTGAAGGCCAACAACCATCACCCACAGTGATCTCCATGCTAAGGAGAGAAGCCACTGCACAAAAATATTCAGTGACACACACTCACACACACTCATATATACACACACACACACTCAAACACACATTTAAATATTAAATGAGTAAATACCTCATTTTGTTTATTTATGTAGTCTCATTAGTGAGTATTCAATATTTTTTATTCTCTTAAGAGGTAATAGGTTCTTCTATATCATTTTAACATGTATTTTTTTTTGCTTGAATCTTTCACTCTCTGACCTATCTTTATCTCACTATTTCTCATCACTTAAGGATTTCTTCTTGTAAGTTCCAAGACTATTCTATTTTCTTCACTATATACAATGCCAGTGTGGATAAATTTTCTGTCTGCCAAAAATCTGTGTTCAGGCTTACTTCTTACCACCTAAAACCTGTGCTGGAGTAATTGCCTTTTTACAGGCACATCCTTTAGAAGTCAGTTCAGTGACAGCTTGCTGGTGGGAAAGTCAACTATTTCTTATCTGAAATGTGCTTTTCTTAACTATCTTTATTGAAATAAAATATTATGGATTCACAATGCTAGATTGACAGTTTTCCTGCAGCCTCACCACTGCTTTGACACTAATTTCTTCCTCTCCTGTTGCTATGGTGTCTATAAGAAGCCTGTTGCTGGGGCAGATGTAATTTACTTCTTATCTTTATGTACCTCACTACTTTTCAGGCTTGCTGTGCTATTTTTTAATTCCTAGAGGCCTAGAACTTGACAAAACCAATGTGTTTTTACTTCGGTCTATTCAGAATCAAACTCAGGGATCCTTTTCAATGTCTGGATTCGTCTCTTAAAGGGTCTTAGTACCCTCTATGCTTCACTTGTCAAGCAACTGTCTGTCAGTGCTCAGAACATTGAGAATTACTTTAAGAAAGCTAAGCCTCAGCAGGCATGATTACTTTTTTTAAATTGTATATTTTATTTATTTTCATTTCAAATATTATTATCCCCTTTCCTGGCTCCCCCTCTGCCAACCCGCTATCCCATCACCCCCTTACCCTGCTTCTATCAGGTGCTACCCCACCCACCTGCCCACTCCTGCCTCACTGCCCTACTATTAATGCTCAAAGCCATCTGCAACCAAACTGATCTCCTGTGTTCTATCTCTGTTTTGTTTGTTTGTTTGTTTGCTTGCTTGCTTGATTTTTGCTTCTTTAAAATTTACTTCTGTGTGTG
>NW_022196905.1:56037146-56057929 GCF_008632895.1 Mastomys coucha | reverse complement strand
GGAGCAGCCACATATGTACATGTGTTCATCAAAGTCAGAAGAATGAATCAGACTCAGATTCTCTGGAGTTGGTATTAATGGAAAGTATGATTCACTGACATCAGTGTTGGACACCAATCTCCAGAACTTCAGAACTCTGCAAATGTAAAAAGAGCTCATCTACAGGATTATCTCTCACTACAGGTCCACTGCTCAAATGCACCCTAAATTACCGAAATATTATGAATGACTACTTACATACTACTAAATATTTTCCTTGCATAATGAAATTGGGTATCTTCTCATTGTGAAATCTAGCTTTATAACAGGGGTCTTTTATTTTTTTAAGATTTATTTATTTATTTATTTATCATATGTAAGTACACTATAGCTGTCTTCAGACACACCAGAAGAGGGCGTCGGATCACATTACAGATGGTTGTGAGCCACCATGTGGTTGCTGAGAATTGAACTCAGGACCTCAGGAAGAGCAGTCAGTGCTCTAAACCACTGAGCCATGTCTCCAGCACAGACAGCAGTCTTTCTACATTTCATTTGTATTCTTATTGTACAGCTAATTCCAATGTCAACTTAAGCAATTTTTTCAATAGTTTCAATTTTCTAGCTTATTCTACTAATGTAAAATTTTATCAATTCATCCTGTTCTTAGGTCATATCCTTTCTTTCACCTTACTCCTGTCCTTCAAGGACAGGTGTAATGTTTATCTTGTTTCTTGAGACTTCTAGTAAGTAGTGAAAGTTAAATACTTATTTATAAAAACCAAAATTGTTAACTACAAAGAATTATTGTGGAAAATTTGTGCTCACTGAAAGATAAATAATAGCAAATTAAACATTTTCATTTTGTCCTCAAAGAAAAGTTTTTTGAACTGTCTCTTTTGATTGGCCAACAAATTCTCTTTTCCAGAACTATTTTTTTTTATTTTTTTTAATAATCTGGACCCGTGATAAGTTTATTGATGAAGTAGGGGGTATACAGGTATCTGATTGCTTTCATAATTGGTGAGCCAGTCATGTTTCCATTTCCAGACATATAGAACTTAATACATAATTTGATCACAGTTTACTTAAATGTATTAAGCATGGTTGATCTTATATGTTCCTTAAACACATACTTATAGTATTGTTCAGTAATAATTAACACATTCATTGCTTAAGTACCATTTTCTGTAACTTATATAAGGAAATTTTACCTCTGTCACTTATTCAATCTTCATTATACATTTTCTCTGAATTTATATGAACTTAATGACAGAAAGCAACTTACTGTAAACCAGTCCAAATTTCTCTCCTGTATATATTTTGTCAAATCTTATGATTTTATCCTAGTGAGAATTAACTGTTTATATGTTCTTTAAAACTGTTCAAAGTCATTTATATACAACCGGATGGGATAGTTTTGCTTTTTTTCCAATCCAGTTGGGAATATTTTCAACACCTCTACTCTTACTTTATCAAATTTGATTTAATGATTGTATAATGTCACAGTAGTCACCAATCTAGAATAAGAAACAAATTGCTGTAAGGGAAGAAGAAAGATATTTATGATTTGTATACTTATACTATTTCTTCTTTGGTGAAATAATCATACATGTAGAAATTTTAAAACCTCCAAGTGTTATTCCTAATGATAATAAAATTCAGAAACCTTTAAAAAAAAAAACCTCCAAGTGAACATTGTTTTTTTTTTAAGTTTTATTTTTGTGGGGCTTGAGAGATGATTCAGTATTTAGTGACACTTGTTCCTCTTGCCCAGGACCCAGATTTACTGCCCAGCACATACATAATGGCTCACAATTTCAGAGGATGCAACACTTCTTTCTCATTTCTGCTGGCCTCAGGCATGCACGTGGTATACATATTTGCATTCAAGTAAAATACTCATGTATATAAAAATAGAACAAGTAAATTTGAAAAAGGAAGATATTCTTTTATTTTCTCATGTGTGTGTGTGTGTGTGTGTGTGCATCTGTCTGTCTGTCTGCCTGCCTATCTGTCTTTCTGTATGTGTACATAAGTGCGAGTTCCCATAGAGGACAAAGGCATCAGAGCTCATTGAAAATGCAGTTCCAGACAAGTGTGAGCCATCTGACATTGATAATTTGGCTGAACCCGGGTCTTCTTCAGTAACCATATACACTATCACTGAATCATCTCTTCAGTCCTCAGAAACAATTTTAACTTCATGTTATGGATCTACGTTGTGATGCACACACTTGTGAGAATAAGACATGTTTTTTTTGTTGTTGTTGTTCTAATTTTCAATGTACTTTACTCAAAAATGATTGTATTTACTCTTAAAATCTCCCAGGTTCTATCCTGCTCAGTTTTCTTTTATTGAAAATTTATGCTAAGCCTCTTAATATCACTGCATGCAGTGATGGCATAATAGAGTAAAATTCATAGGTACAGACAAAAGTAATAGATTATGTTGGGCTCTTCCTTGATTTACTCCAATACTGGTGGTAATTATGATGAAATATTATTGTCTTATCCAAACTACTTGAACTAAACACTAAGAAGAATCTCCTAATAAAAATGAGTCTTCCTTGTCTAGGCATTTGTGCTTGGATATCTGGTATGAATCCTTTCAACTTGTAGTCATACATGCAGACTAATTAATTTTGTAGTATCTTTTAAAAGAGGTCTTTGCCCATGTAATGACAAGGACAAATTTGCCTTCCTCTGTGTTTCTCAGACACCATGAAATTGATGACTGCATTAGCGAATGCAACTTGGCAACAGACTATCTGGAATCAATGCCAGAGGTGACTCATCATGGCTGACAACCTTTCCAGAGGCAATACTTCTGCAAGAAGCAGAAACTCTGGCATCCTTCTGAATACTGATACACAGAATGCTGGAGAGGAGAGAAGGACTGAGAAGTAAAGAAAGAGAAAACTAATTCACTCTACAGTCCCAAGAGAGACATTTCACTAGAGTAAGAGAAAAACTTCTGGAAACCACATAAAGAATTATTCCCCTTTAATTTTCAAACAAAATTTTCCTTGATGTGTGACCAAAAATGTTTTCCCTGGAAATTTTTAGATTTCTGTAACATATTAACTTTTTTGCTCTTACTTGCAGTTTTCAAGTTCAGGCTTTTTAGATGTAGTATCTGGGACTGGTTTAGATGTAATATCTAGGATCAGAAAACCAAGCCCCACACCGAGCATCTCTCATCAAACACATATAACAAGCAAATAAGCTTTACATTTTTCATTAGTTCACTCTTTGACATAACACATTTTGGGCACCTTCACCTCCCCAACATTTCTTATTCCTTTACAAAGGCAGTAATCCACTCTTTCTCCTACCAAGTCCCCACCACTCATTCATGTCTCCTTGTGTTCTTTGTGATGTACTAGGTTTGACCAGAGCCATTTGTGTTAGCATGGATGTAAAGCTATCCACTGTACAATGAGCAATTCACAGGTGGCTACATCCTTATAAACACACTCCTTTTCTCCAGGAGTACCAAACTACCAGTGGCTTCCATGAGCAGGATAGGGACCAATGATGCCTACACAATAAATATGACTGAATGTTTGCTGGCTTACTCTTTTCCAGGCCCAATGCAGGCCACCACAGTTGTTGTGTGTTTATGAATGTTATGGACATGCTGTGCCCACAAGACAGCATTTCATAGCCTTCCCTTCTGTTTGTTCATCTCTTAGCTTCTTTCCATAGTCTATTCTGAGATATTCCCTGAGCCATCAAGGAGATAATAGAGATGTCCCATTTAAAGGGGAGAACTCAAGTTAAGAAAGAAAAAGGTGATTTTAGCTTAGAGTTTCCCTTTGCTTTTGGGTATGTGCAGAAACATTATGGCAGACACATGGCAGAGGGTGTTAGCTCACATCATCTTATAGTAACTGTAAAGTAAAAGAGAAATAAGAAGGAAAAAATGTCTAATATCGCCCTCAGGAGCATGACCCAATAACTTTATTTCATCCCTATTAGTTTCATATGCCCCAATGGTCCAGGAACTCCCAGTGACACCACAGAATGGTAATATGCCTTTAGAATATGGCCCTTGGGGAAATGATCAAAGTCCAAATAACAAGAAATTGATACGATTATTTTTGGTTGATTCTGAGAGGTTTGAGTTATATATTTTAAAATCTTGGAAATACACATGCATTTTTCAGTTGATATAATGTGATAGTAAATCTACTCCTATTCTTTTTCTCTCTTATTAGGGAAATATCAAATAATGAAGTCTCATAGCCAATGCCAGCTTTGAATTCATTATATTTCCTACAGAGAAATCAAAATCATCAGTGCTAATTTGAATTGCTCTTGACAGCATAGCAGCATAGGTAGTTAGGAGAGAGACTCTCATATATAAGTACAATGTTTACATTCTTTCCATTTCCTTTCTCATTCAACAGCTATGCCCTCACAATTGACTTCTTTTTGCATAGTTATAATTGTTATATATGCATATAGAACATATTGGGTTCATGTAGGTTTTGGTACCTGAAGAAGCCTTATTCTTCCTCTCTCAGCAGCCACTGACTGCCTGCAGCTTGTCATCTAGGAGTGAGTCTTGTGAAATTTTACATATCCATGTTGACATCTTGGCCAGGGTTGCCATTATGCAGGTCGTGTTTTGGCACACTGTATCATCAAGTCACTAATTTTTATTGGTTATTTTATTTATTTACATTTCAAATGCTACCTCCCTTCCTAGTTTCCCCTCCACAAATGCCCTATCTCATCCCTACACCCCTGCTTCTACAGCACCCCAACATGGCTGAAAGATACTATAGGCATACATCCTGATATTCTCTCTTTTACCATCTTTTTGACTACTTTCCTTAATATTCCCAGAGCCTTGCTGGAACGTTGCACTGAAAAATGCATTAGCTGGGCTGGGAATCCCAAATCGTTTATTCTTTGTGGTTTGAATATTTGTGGTTCTTTGCAATAGACTCTCCTTCGTTGCAAAAGAAGCTTCTTTTATGAGGGGCTAGAGTTACAACTATTTATGTGAATAAAGATAAGTGTTTGAACTTATCAAATACTTATATACAGTTACAAAACATGTGAATTCAGGAAAACAGCTGTATTAGGCTCTTCTCTAGGGTCCTGCCACAGGTAATTGGTCAGGTTTATAGAGCCCGGCATGAATTCCCTACCATTAACTGGACTTTAATTCTAATTAAATAGCTCTTGGTTATCTCACAAAATAACTGTGCCACTATTCCTTCGTTGGAAATATATTATCATGCTTATCTTTGTTGTGGTTCACATGCTTACTGCATGGGTCTGACTGTTGTTTTTATTATTTGGCAACTTTCATAGCATATTCCAATTCTATGGGAATTAAATGTTCTTTAACTGATGAAATATATATTGACAATGAGGTATTAAGATTTTACAGAATAAGATTTACATGAACAACTGCAGCTTTTTACATTTTTTTCTAAAAATGGGTATAAGAATGATATTCAGCTATGAAGAAAAAAATGAAATCATTAAAATTTAAGGTAACTTTATGGAACTTGAAAATAATATACTGAGTGAAGTAACCCATACCCAGAAAGACGAACTTTTTGTATTCTTTTTTATTTGTGGATTCTATCTCAGACTCTTCAGATTTGAATACGTAACCTGAAGTAACTATACAAGCCAGCAAAGGAGATAAGAACTATTCAGGGATATGGAGGAAGAAGAGATAAATAACTCTAAAGATGCTCAAAAAAGGAGGGAAACATTATTTTATTTGCTTATTTAAATATGTGTTTTATACATAGATACACATATAATCTAATAATGTATATTATATACATATTTATATGTAATATATTTTATATACACACACATATTTATATATACACACATATATATGTATTCACAAACACACATACACACACACACACACACACACACACACACACACACACATATGGTTCTCTGTAATGGTGTCCTTCATGTGCAGTGATAATATTTCTCACAAAGAGCCCATAGACTGAGTAAAAATTGAGGCATGAGAAATCTTTAAGTTATTGACCAGGGAAATCTGTATGACTCACTGTACAATTTATAACACTGCCCTTGGTTTACTTCACGATCTTGACATTGAAATCCAATTGCTGAAGTCACCACACACTTTAGACAAAGATCTTGGAGGAATATAATTGGAGTTGATTAAGTAACCTTTAATAAATGATTCTCTGAAACAGACTATGACAAGTAACCTAGTCTCATCACCAAGTACTTATGATATTTGCAAGGCTTTAAATTTAAATACAGTACTATTTGGCAACACATTGTACTATTTTATTCTCTAGTGTCCATGAGTCCATGGTTATGATTCATATCCACACAAACTGTCAAAAACTGGATATAGCAACATCTATTTTTGTGTATGTACAAGTATATATAGCAAACATGTTCATTTCTCTGCCCATAACTTCCTGGCACTAATTCCAATATATATCTGGTTGTTTACTTGAATAGCTGCAATTTTTATATATTTTTTCTGAATATGGGTAGACATTTGACTTTTATATAAAACAAGAGAATGCTGCTCAGTAATTGATGACCCTAAACATTCCTTGGTGAATGATATAAGGGACATTAACAGACAAATTCATCTATTTCTCTACTCTTGAATACAGTGTGCTATCTTCAGACTTGAACTCTGATAGCCTACACAAAAGCTGGCTTGATATTGAAATTTCTTTTACCATCTTTATTTTTACACTTCTCTGCCTTTGCTTTGTGGAATCATCTCCAAATGAACTATTTACATTGTTCCTCTGGAATATGTGTGTGTGTGTGTGTGTGTGTGTGTGTGTGTGTGTGTGTGTGTGTATGTGTGTGTATGTATGTATGTGTACACACATACATTTTTTTCTGAGAAAATGCTTAATTTCTTCAAATGTTTTTATGTAGGAGAAACTGTCTCATGCATATATTTCCATCCAATGTCTGACAAAATTAATTTAATTTTTGCAAAGAACATTGGAACTGGAACGTGAGCTAGGACAGCAGGGTGGTTACTTGATTCTTGCGTACTTCCATGGGAACCTCAAATCACAACTGACCTTTGGCTAAGACCTGGGAATTTGGACCTCAGCAGAATTTTTAATGGTGATGATTGGTGATTCTGTTCAGTACACCTGCAATCATTGCACATGGACATGCTAGGACTCTCTTGAACAAAGATCAAGATTGATGACATGCAGCTGGTTTCATTGCTGGCATCCTGCCTGAGTTTTAACTGTCATGGCTGTCAATGTAGCATAACATGCTCAAAAGCCTAGCCCTTTGTCAATCTTCCTTCTTAACATGCCACTATAGTTTAAAGCCAGAGAAAAAGTACATCCTCAATGAGAGTCCCAAACCTGGATGAGGGCTGGACTATGAAACCTGTATTTCACTTCTCTAGCCTAGTGTGCCTCTCACCTTCCTGTTCTTTTTCTACAGTCTTTTCCAGTTTACCTCAGTTGTAACTATGACCTTCAATTATGTCCTGTGAGTCCTTCAGAAAAATGACATCATACTTTTGAGATCTGTGATGACAAAGTACATGAACTTTGACAAAATGCAGAGGGCAGAACTTTTACATCTCAGAAACTTTTTAGAGCTTGGCATGCTGTGTTTGAGGGGATCCATCAGAAAGGATATTCATTAATACTGGACTATTGTAGTCTTGCCTACAGAGAACCTATAGGAGGCTGCCTTAACAACCCTTCCACTTTCACACACTCTGAATAAGATGTACACTTAGGTAAACAGAAATGTTCCCATTTTAGTAAGCAGGTCTTATTTTTATTTCTGGGCTCTTTGATTATTACTTTCAAGAGGACCTTCACTGAGGGACAAGTATGTCACTCCTGATATTCCAGGCTCTAAGATTGGAGTCAAGAAGTATAGGTATCCTTGGTCTTGTGTGAAGGGGGGGGGGGGCATTCAACGAGTTTGAAAGGTAATTTATAGAGAGTAACACAAGTGAACCAGAGGATGCACTAAGCTAGGGCCTGTTGTGGCAGAACTCAAAGTCAGAAAAGCTACATGCCTGAGAACTTAAAAATAATGAGATTTAAAATAGTTTTTCTTGATTTTTCTAGATACTTTAAAGTAACTGTCAACATGTCGTATTAATGAGATAAAGTAGACCCCACATCCTAATTCATAAGAGTGAGCCTGCAGCACTAGATATCTCCATGAAATCTGTTTAATCATCTGTTAGAAAGATACTGTCTTCTCTAGGAATTACTCAAGATGGGAATTATAGATTCATGGCTTTAAACTTACATCTTACCTGTAAGTCAGTGTTTGTCTTGAGGACTACAGAAAATCAGAAAATACTTTCCTTCAGAAAAAGAATAATTTCTGAAAGTATGTGTCCTTTTATTGGAGGGGGGGCTGCTCAGCTTGTTTTTATTTTTTAATTTTTTATTGGTTTTTTATTTATTTACATTTCAAATGTTTTTTGAGGATCCCCCTTTGAGGATGTATTTGAGATAAATTCACAGGTGGGGCAGTCTCTGGATGGCCTTTTCTTCAGTCTCTGTTCCACTCTTTGTTTCTGTATTTCCTTTAGACAGAAGCAATTCTGGGTTAAAATATTTGAGACAGGTGGTTGATGGCCCCATCCCTCAACCAGGGGCCATGCCTAACCTCTCCATATGGTCTCTAGAGATTCTTTCTCCCCTTTGTTGGATATTTCAGCTAATTTCATCCCCATTGGGTCCTGGGAGCCTCTTGTTTTCCTGGTGTCTGGGAATTTCTGTTGGTTACCCCTGTTCCCCATTCCCTATTGCTATACACTTCTGTTCAATTTCAGGTAGGTGGTTTAGATAGTAACTTTTCATTTTCTACTAGGAAAAAAAAATTCCCTGGACTCTTAAATCATTATTTCTGGGATGAATCAAATTGTAAGATTCCATGTGCCACACTGGCAATGGTAAACACAAAAACAAAGTTGACTGCCTTAAAAGGAAAACAGATTCATTCAAGGTATGCCATCAGTTCTAAATGTGTTGATATTTCACCATGTCTGTCTGGGCAGGGCTGAGTCTCCAGCTTGTATTTGTGCAAGGTTGAATGTGGTTCTAAGTACCAGAGGTTTAACTAACATCAAAATGCAAATTTTCTTTATTGATCACAAATTGTTCATAGTGCAGCCACTAGTCAATTCAGCTGCATTTAACATGTATATAAGTAAGGGCATGAAAGTAATTTATTGGCCATTGGGATCTTCCATTTAGAATATCAGTAAACTACCACTAGTTAGACCCCTTGTTGGCTTAGAAATATGGGAACAGATATAACACTTAAATTTCATATCTATTGTGAGGTTTATTACTAATCATGAATCAAATCATGTTTATCATAAACATAAGCTATAATTTAATAATAATAAAGAAATCCCTCTTCAAAAAATGCATTTAAAACTCAATGTACTCTTACATTGTCAATATCTCTATGTATCCTACCTCACAATGAATAGCAAATGGTAAATCCTTTATAGAAAAGGGAGAGCCATCATTCAACTCTGTGTTTAATGTCTACAGTACATTGCTGGTTTATAGTACCTAGCCACAAAGACCCTCCTGAAATCAAATCACAATGATTTTCTAAATATCTACTAATTTGATTTCAATAGTCATTTATTTTATACTCTTTTTGATCAAAGTGTTAAGTATTTTAATATTATGAAAGTGACATTAGAAAATAATAGGAGATATCCTGATCTATATATATAATAATTTATATATGTGCATATTATATATATATATGTATCATATGCATTCATATTCTATTTGATTAGTAGAGTATAGGTTCACCCCAAACTGTCAAATCATATTGGATGATCATCATACCCCACCCTAACTCATTGCAGAACAGCAATTAAGATAATCAAACTAAAACATTTTCTCTATACTAATATAAAGTGTGTCAGAAGATTGCATCAATCATTCACACAAAGCTTTTCTAAATTCTATGTGTCCTTCTGCAAATTGTAGATACACCTGTTTGGAGGAACTCTGGCTTGAAGGTCAAAGGTTTCACGGACATGTCTCTAAAGAAGTCAAATGAAGTTATCAATGAAAATAGGAGCCATGGGAGAAACCATGTGAATTAAAAAGAAACACACCAAAGAACTCAGGATTAGACATAGTAAGATGATTGTAGTTTTAAAAAGCAAAATAAAACAAACAAACAAAAATGGAAGAACCATGAAGTGAACTAAAGTAAAAGCATTTTTAAATTTCTGACTACACATAACAACACACACCTAGAACTACACTAATGGACAAGATAGAGTATGAAATCCATTTCACAAACCTTGCAAAGTCAGCTCTACAGTCATTTTCAATGCAAGTGATCATTTAGTTATTATTCTTATCACAGGCTAATTTATAATACCTTGAACTACATATAAATGGATTTATGAAGTTTTGTCTTTTATGACCATCTCATTCAGTAGTGTGTTTAAAATTTTATACATAGTTTGATATGTTTGAATAATTTGCTTTGTTTTAGTAATGAGTCTGCATGGGTAGACTGAGCTTCCCAAAAAGATAATTGTGCCCTAGTGGAGAATCTGGGAATGTCAGTTACCTCATATCCAAAGGGACGTTAAGTTATCGATTAAGTTAAGGATTCGGAAATGAGAAGTCATTTTCAATTATCATTGCAGATCCACTGAAACTGAAATGATCTTATAAAGAAAATTGTGATGTAAAAATGAAGCAGAAAGCAATATAATGATAGAATGAAAAAAGGAAAGATAACTATAAAAGTCAAGGAGTCTAGAGGAAATAAGACAATGAATATTTCCCCAGCATACCTAGACAAACCAGGCCCAATAATGACTGGACTTCAGCTTGCTAAAACTCAGTCCAGAATCCTCTCTTGCAGAACTATATGAAAAATATTTAATGCTGCCTTAATTCACTGAGACCATGGTACCTTATTTAGGAGTAGTCTAGTAATAATACATATTTGTGGTTCTATTGATGCTGGTACATCTTAGTAATCTTCATTTGTATTTCACAAATGTCTAATATTATTTTATTTCCTTCTCTTATACAACCTGACCCTGTCATTATTTCTTTGATATTTTTATTAAATTAACAGATTGATTTTTAAAAGAGTAGGTATGTATTGAATATCTTATACATAATTTAGGGGACTCTGCAAACTTTAAAGCCTCTATATGTCTTAAGACTATTGGCCAAGGTTTGATCCTGTCAGCTGCCATTTTCTCCAGTCTTGCCCAGTTCCTGTGTCTCATTTGCCACTCTAGAATACCAAAGTCTCTGTCCACAGTATAGTTGACTATATCTTATCCCTATGCATTTGAAATGCCATCCTACACTTAGTGTCCAGTTCCTGCTTTATACTTAACTCACAGTTTTCCTTCTTTAGAAAGTTTCCTTAAGCAACCCTTCCTATCCTTGTGCCCCACCCTCTCTGTCTTATCCAACTCACCATATTGAGTCTCTGTGATTTTCTTCCTTCCCTGAGCATCTTCAAATCAATAAGTCAACCTGGTAATGAAAGGAGGAAGGAAGAATGTTTAAAACTTAGGTTTGTATTCAGTAAATATACAAATCAATATAAAAATTTAGTACAAGTATACAAGTAAGTATACAAATTTAGTAAAAATACAAATCAGTTGACTTAAACAATTGTATCTCCATTTGATACTATGCAAAATGAATCTCAGAAATCAATGTGACTAGTGTAGCCTAAAAACAAGAATGCAGTGTCATAGATAATATAAAGTAATAGTACAAAAGAGATTTGATTTTGCTTTTAATCTGATAACTAAAGAAGATATATCTATCCCTATCTTGTGTTAAAGTCCCTTCATATTTCTACTATAGACTGCATTCTAAAAGGCTATATTTCTTAAAACACACAATTGTCCTTAAGTGGCATAAAATCCTTAAATTAGTTTACATGATTTTTTTTTTAAAAAATAGTACAAAATAGTTGTTCAATAAATCCCTGTTAACAGGGATTGATTTTTCTGGTCTTCTTACAAATACCATAGTCAGATCACTGGCCAAGATCTAGTCTATCAAATGGCATTGTTTGACATTAGCAGTTGGGCTGGCTCTATTTTCTTCACTACAAAAAAAAAAAAAAGTCAATAGACCAGCTAAAGGCAAAAGCATGCCAGGAACTAACCTTCTAAAGGGCATGGCAGCAGGTCTACCACCAGCTGCTAAACTTCCATTTGCTCCAGGGGAATAAAAGGTCATTCCTCAATTGTGGTGAATGTCATGTTCTCCTTCATGAGGGAACACAGACTGCTCAACACTGTGCAATGCAAACCAACTCATTTCCTCTTTGAGAAGCAAGAGTCCAGCTGGGTTCAAGCACAGGACCTCCTTGGAGGAGGTTGGCCTGCCACCCCTATCTGCATATACTTACTGGCTGAATTATATTTATTGAGGGATCTAAGGCAAATCCTCTGCTGAGCACTGTGACTATAGGAAATTGAAAGGAGCCTCCAGCCTTCGAAACATACACTATTATATAAATGACTGCTGTCAATTTCTCCTCTAGTCACAAAAGCTTAATCTATTTATTTCTAATACATTTATATTGAGAGTTAGCCATACAGAACTGTTTGAAATAAGAAAGCTCTAGACCTATCATTTATGTTTTCAAGTATGACCTCTTTATTTTTCTCCCCGTTTGAATATCAGAACGTAGCTGCTCTACTTTCACATGGTTGCTCCACAAGGAATTCTGTTTCCACATTTGGCCCTTCTGGAGTGTGTTGACCCATCACCTCCTTCGGCTTCCTCTTTTTTCTTTCTCTCTTTCTTTCTTTCTTTCTTTCTTTTTTTCTTTCTTTCTTTCTTCCTTCCTTCACCTTGCTCTATAAGAGTCTTTTCACTCCTTGAATAGCTCTTTATCTTACAACCACAGAACTACTGAGCTGGCTATATCTGGAATAAATGCCTCTAAAAATACTCATTTATTAAATCTATTTTTGCTGTTTCTAAATGACCATGACTAGGTTAAATAAAAAGTGGGCCATCCAACAGCATCCCCAGATCTAAGTCAATTTCCAAGTATTTCTTGTTATAGAATATGTCTTTGGAAATTAAAAAGGGGGGGAATAAAATATCCATTTTTCTTTAGAGATATGGCCACCAGGAGGTAGCCTAAGCCTCAAGTAGATAGCTTCAATCCCAGCAGCATGGAGACAACATTAGCTGGACTCTGTAGGTTATGAAAAAGAAGAAAAGCAGGGCATGAAGGCAAGAGGAGCTAGCATGTGCGGATCGTAGGAGAGGAATGAGAAGGAGGATGTAGGTTGGCTAGGATCAAGATAAATTGCATACATGTATAAAATTATTAAAGGATAAATAAAATACTTTTAAAAATAGAAGGAAAGCATAAAAAGGATAACAATATGAAAATGAAAAATAATTAAAATTATAATTAAATTAAAATGTCACCCACCATTAGCAGAGCATGAGTGCTTGCTGGGGAAGGGAGGGATGGTTTTCCATAGTTTTTTTAGACACAGTTGCCAGCATGCTAGAGTTCATTCTAAGATGGATTCATCTGTTTTTATTTTAACCTAGAGTAATAAGATAGGATACTAATTATGTAATTTTTCTAGATAGATGTAAACATATGTCTCTTTGTTCCAGGTGGGGCATCAACTCTAAACAGGAAAAATGTTCTACTCAGGTCTAGCTTGATGAAGCAGTGTGTGTACTAGCTAGGGTAGCTTAGAAGAGTACATGTGAATGGTAACTTTCAGAATGGCTAACTCAGGCAGCTGCATCACTGGAAAGCCATTAGAGCACAGATACCTAATAAAAGCTATGTCACTGTGGTTCTCTATAAAACCTGAAGACAAACCCACTGAAAATTCTCTTCTCTGACTGAGGTGAGGCACAGCTCAAAGAAGATGAACTAGCTTTGTCTCAACATAGAATGGCTTTGAAAAACATAAAGGTAATATATTATTCATGATTGCCGTGTGCATGGAGTACATATGGTTTATATCTATATCATAGATTTCCACAAATTTTCTATCTTGCCTTACTTGTATTTGCTATTGATTCTTGAAGGTAGATTAAAATCTGCTAACAGAAGAAATTTCATTTTTAAATGCCCATAAAATCTCACCAACATGACTACCTAAATGTGAGATGAACTTGGACAAGAGCAATAGACATGTGCATGTAGAGAGAGGAAGGGTCATGAGACCTCAATCCTGCATGAGGAACTACAGGTCACTAAGGAGTGGTGAAAGCAAGAGACATAGTATTCCCCAGGAAAGATCATATCAATTAGTTATCCAGAGGTTCAACTCTGAAAACATACATACAAGTAACATTATACACACTGAGTAGGTTTTATTTATATACTCAAGACTGTAAATGTATGTGTGTGTGTGTGCGTGTGTGTGCATGTGCGTGTGCGTGTGCATGTGTGTGTGTGTGTGTGTGTGTGTGTGTGTGTGTGTGTGTGTGTGTGATTACATGGCCCCCACAAAACTCAGGAGAGACCAATCTTGCTGCAAACACATGAGGTTTATTCCGGAAAGCAGTGCACTGGGGCCGAGCTTGTAACCCAAGCAGGAGCAGAGGAGTTCGACCCCTAGCTCAAGAAGTGTAGAGTATTTCAAGGAAACAAAATCACAAACCAGGGAGAGTAAGGGGAATTCCAACCCAATTTATTCAGTCAGTTAGGGAAGGGAACATATTCACTTTAGGAATATAATCTAGGAATATAATATTGAATCATCTACTGGTCAGAGGGGTGGAGAGCCCCATGAACCAGTTGACCTTTATTCCTAGTTCTGCCCTCATTGTGGTTCAGGTGGGGCAGGTCTCGGTAACCAGAGCCCTGAGGCTCTGAGTTAGCCAAGTTCCTGGAAATGCAGAGCTCTGAACCAGCTGACCTGCATTCTTAGTTCTGCTCAGTCTTCTAGGGGTCATAAGAAAACTTTTATATTTTTCATACTTTTCAGGCAAAAAATTCAGCGAGTGACAAACAGAGTCAACACAAGGAAGTGCTGAGTCTGAGTGTATTTCTTTAAAATGGCATAAGGCTTTTTACAGTCATTACAAAGGAGAAATAAAATATCTGGCAGCTCAGCAGCTGAGGTACATCTGAGGCCATCTAAAACACACTGGGTCTAAAACAGCAGCCATCTCCTCTGGACTGGTGCAGCACCCCAGGGCTCTGAGCACACTTGGGCTGTGCAGCCCAGCTGGAGTCCGGAGGGGCTGTGGGTGTGCCAGACAGGAGGGTAGAGGCTCAAATCTCTCATGCACACACTAGGCTCAAGGTTCCACCCATCCTTAGTAAAACACCCACTATGCTAATCTTCTGGGAGAGTAGAGACAAGTCTCTTTCTTGCTAATTTCTAGGAGTGGTTCAGCTGCAATACATGACTGAGAATGAGGATTCTACTTGACCTTGCCCTGGGATAAGTCTCCCATTCTGTAAGCTTCAATGCCCTAACTTTAATGCCGAAGGCAATTAGTCTGGATGGGTAACATTCTTTACGAAATTCCAAACCAGGGTTTGGCTAAGATGTTGGAACATTGGTAAAGGTCCAATTTTGTCTAGCTATTAATAAATCATATCTTGGTAGGCACCTAGCACATGAATTTGCAAGGACATATCTGGGTTACCTCTGAGTTAGGGGATGCCAGGAATGATTGAATACCCAGGAGGCACAAACTCCCTTTGAAGTCATAACGCCTCTTGTCCATGATCAGGCTTTCAACCCTGATACTGCAGACTTTACTAGAGTAGATGAGTGGGCATGGCAGGAAATGATAAAAGAATCTAACAATGTAAAAAAACAATTTTTTTTTTAAAGTCTTACATCAGTTTAGTGGAGATTTTAGCCTCATAGCAGGCTTTATAGTCTTAAAATTATTGGAGAGTCCACTCAAGCCTTTTGAAATATGAATTATATGTATAAATATTGAAGCATACTAAAAATTAAGCTCATAATTTTGAGATACAACCACTTAAAGGGAAGAGCAAATGGAGAAAGGCTGAGTATTGTTGTAATGACAGCTTAGCACAGGCTCAAATATGAGATTCTACATTGTAGCTATAAATCCAAACTGATTCTTATTACATCCTACACAGAAAAAGGTTACTTGTGTTTTGTCACCTAATGATAGATATAGATATACTACATAGTCTTCTCTTAGGGATGGAGTAGGGGAGATGAGTAACTAGTAAATAAAATACCAGCTCCCAAAGAAAAGCTTGCCTCACTTCTCTGACACTTGGGTTTCCATATGTAAAGTAATAAACTCAGACCTGAAATCTTAAAAAGTCTTATCCAAGCAGTATGACATGAAAAGATATGAACATTTGGAGTCATGTTATTTAATCACATAAGCAGATTTCTTTTATTTTATCATGATAGGACCATGTAAGTGAAATCTACTCTCTCATATATATTAGTGTTGAATGCAGTGATTTATATATTAACATGATGTTCAGATTTCTAGATTTATTCATTTCCATAACTAAGACTTTATTGCTGTAGATCAGCCATCCCATTTCTTTCTGTCCCTAGCCTATGGGATCATTTGCCTCTGTCTTGACTATTTTTAATAGTGCAAGCAATTAGAATTATGCATTGTCTGCCCCCTCTCGACTTTTATTTAACTCAGCATTAGAAATTTTTTGCCTGCCTGTCTCTAGGTACAGAGCACGGTAGCTATATACTTCTGCTAGAGCCTTGGATGTTACAATGCAACTCAAAAAGGGACACAAAAATGAAAATCACAGCTTACACTCTGTCCTCTCCCTCAGGGTTAATTTTGAATATCTATATGCAACTCTGGGCTCAAACACAACTACCTCTGAGTATACAGTGATCAACTGTGGCACAGAGAGACTATTCTCCTTTACTCTGCTCTGGTACACAGAAGTTCTTTTCTGTGGAAATATGTGGAATATGTTAGACACAAAATTCCTCTCAATTTGTCTCAAATGATGCTGAATGTTTAATGTCCTATGGATCTGTTAAAGCCCACACAGATGAATAACTGTCTCACTCTTATGCTCCACCATATTTCGTCAGTATATGGTTCTCCTTTTTCCTGGTATTTCCTGTCACTGAATGATGGGTAGTCACCAGTGAGTTCACACCTCCTACCAACAGTACAGATACTGTTCTCCTGTGTTTTTCATGGAAGAAGAAAGGGTTTTGTTTCTAGTAGACTCAACAAACTGTTGAGATACATGTTCATCCCTAAATTAACCATGTAGACAACAGTCTAGGACAAAAAGCCATATTTGAATCAGGAGTCAATAATGGTCTACGATTGAGGAATGAAAAAGAAAAACAAGTGGTGGGTCTTCTGAAATTCCTAAGTAGGGGAGGGAAAAATTGAGTTTTCTGCAGTACAATTGCAATTGGACAAATGAGCAAGGTGAGAACAAATGCTGAGGGGCCACTGGGTTCTTTTCTGCATCTGACATCATAGCTTTTATTGTGTTTCTTTTTTGAAATTTTCAAACAAAAAAAATGTATATTCGGACTACTGTAAACCCCATCTTCTTTGATAGTCCTTACTTTTCTCCTCTTTACAAGACTTTTTCCTATATTCTGTCTCTATCTCTATTTCTGTCATATCTGTCTCTCCCCCTACCCCTCTCTCTCCACAGAGCTTAACTAGAATTATCTGTGTGACCATGTATTTAGACAATCCAATGGAGCCTGGAAAACTGAAAAAATAAATAAATAAAAGAAAACCAGAGAAAACTCCCAAGCCATTCCTGATGAGTCTCATTGACAGAATTACCTCTATCCCATTTTAAATGGCAACTGAATCTCCAAGAAGCAAGGAGTAAACAGTTTCAATCTAAGTTGATGGGCACTTTATGGTGAGGAATAAGTCTTCCTCACCTTATGAGGAATGAGAAAATGTGTCGTTCTAAGTTTGTGACTTCATAGATAAAATAACTAACCACTCTTCCCATCTCTTATTTTCCTAGGATCATTTGTCATATTGTACTCTATATCCTCACTATGCCTGCTCAATAGAAATACCACACATAAACAATAAAAGCGCACATGGTGGAACCCATGGCTCCAGCTGTATATGTAGCAAAGGATGGCCTTATCTTGAATCAATGTGAGGAGAGGCCCTTGGTCCCTGTGAAGGCTTGATACCCCAATGTAGGAGAATGCCAGAGCAGTGAGGAGGGAATCAGTGGGTGAGTGGTAGGGAGCACCCTCTTAGAAGCAGGAGGAGGGTGGATGAGATGGGCATTTGCAGAGGGGAAACTGGGAAAGGGTATAACATTTCAAATGTAAATAAATAAAATATTCAATAAAAAGTGACAAATATGCTTTACAATACATGGAACTCACATTTTAAGAACTCAAAAGAAATGAATAAATCAATTTCAACAATAGTCCTTAAATTACTATACTAAAAATATCAGTTTAACATGTGATCATTTTTAAAGTTTCATTCCAAATCTTTAAAATCCACTCTGTGCTGCCACATTACAAGTGCTGACCATCTGTGTTATGCCAGGAATGACCACATGGGACTGCAGCTTCAATGTTATATTATATCTCTTAGGATTTTAACTATTATAATTATTATAAATATTTTAGTTATTGCTGTAAAGAGACACCATGACCAAGGACCAAGGCTACTCTTATATGGTCAAACATTTTCTTTGGGCCAGCTTAAAGTTTCAGAGGTTCAGTCCATTTTCATCATGGTGGCAATCACAGCATCACGCAGGGAGATGGTGCTGGAGGAGCTGAGAGTTCTACATCTTAATCCAAAGGCAGCCAGGAAGAGATTCTCTTATGAAAGCAGCTAGAAGGGACATTCTTCCACACTGGGCAGAGTTTGACCTTAGGCTCTAAAACCCTGCCTACACAGTGATACATTCTTCCAATAAGGCCACACCTATTCCAACAAGACCACACAACCTAATTGAGCCACTTCTATTGGCCCAAGCATATTCAAACCACCATGGAGAATATCTGCTCTTTGCAATTGTGCTCTTGTTATATTTCTTTTAGAAATACATTGATAGGAAGTATTCGGTTACTGTGTCCTGTTCAAGAAACCTCTAGTATTAAAGGAATCCAATTTGTATATTACTGCAACCATGGGTCTGCTTTACACCATATTTTTGTACTGGGATAGACTCAGTTTCATCAACCTACAGGGCAAAATAAAATCTTACTCCTTAACTAGTGCTTTTCAGCTATTCTCCTTTTACAGTGAAAAATTAATTAATAGATGAAATTATTAAAGGTTTGACCAAACCCAAGTATGGTAGTTTAATTAGAGTGGTCCCCATAGGCTTATATATTCTAACAAATAGTTCTCTTGCTGATGAAGTTATTTTAGGTAAGATTAGAAGGTATAGACTTGTTGAAGGAAGTATGTCACTGGGAATAGGATTTGAGGCTTTAAAAAGCCCATTCTAAGCCCAGTCTCTCTCTCTCTTTCTTACTCTCTCTCTCTCTCTCTCTCTCTCTCTCTCTCTCTCTCTCTGCAGTCAACTCCCAAATCAGGATGTAAACTATTTTTGTGTTTTTTTATTGCATATTTTATGCATTTACATTTCAAATGTTATCCCCTTTCCTGGTTTGCCTTCCAAATACCCTGTCTCCCTGAAGGGGACCGGCCCACGGTCTCTCTTCCTCCGTGGGTAAATATACCAACTGGGTTAATTGGGTCCTGGGAAGGCAAACTGTTAACAAGGAAGGACACAGACGCCAGGTAGAAATGATAAGAGAGAGCTTTACTGAAATTCACTCAGTATTTATAGTTATGCTAGGAACCAGACCCAGAGGAATTCGAAACTTGCTCATCTTAACATAAACAGGAGAAAATCCATTAACACCAGACCAGAAAGAGATCTTGAAAGGAAGACCCGGTAAACCTTTAACATAAGCATGAGACCTGCTAAGTCTTTGATCTAAGGAGCAGCAGTCAGGATTCCACACAGCAGGTGCTCAACTCCAGCTTGCAGCCTGTTGGGGCTGCTTTACAGAACCAAGTCACTCCCAAGCAACAAGGGTGGGGGAAGGAGTCCGCAGTTCACCCCTTATGAATATCAAAGCAAGAGGCGGGATCAAGGCAATTTTAGCTCGGCACATATACTGTATGGGAATCATAGCGGTGCGTTAACTAGGGATCTGAAATTCACACTGACTCCGTCCTTCCTGACTCAATGGGCCAAGCATACTGGTCTAAAGCTTGTCTCTGGCAGAGATACAGCCACTAGGTATGTGCCTATGTCTGGGTAGACTTCATAATCAGTGGACTAGATTCCCCTTGCACCATCCTTCCACACAGAAATTCCAAGATATGTCCATGAAACCTGCAAAGTCTGGAAGTTGTCATGATTCTTCTGAAAGCAGAAAACTCTGACTTCTTGATGCTTGGGGCAGGGTAGCTGGGATCAGTCCTTTTGTTTGTCTGCACTCTGGGGTCTGAGTTGGTTGCCAGGAGATGGTCTCAGGATGATGCAAATCAGTTCTTTGAAGCCTCTGGAAACTGAATTAACCATTGAAAGTCTGGAGGCTAAGTGCGAGCCAGGCATTCTCGGGAAATGCCTGTTCCAGCAAGCATTGAACCAGTCACAAAAGCTTTGCTCCGGGGGAGCTTTACTGTTGGAATCGGGATAAGCAGGTTTTTCTTGAGAAGCTGGTCATTTAGCAGGGTCCAGGCATTCTTGGGAGTTGCCTGGCCCACCTTCTGCTTTGTCGGGAAAAGCAGATTTCTGAAGCAAACGAAAAAACACGTTCAAACATGTAG
>NW_022196905.1:56034555-56035998 GCF_008632895.1 Mastomys coucha | reverse complement strand
TCTCTAGAAGTAAGTTTCAGGTAAGGACGAAGCCAATTAATATCACCCAATAATCTTTGGAAATCATATAAGGTTTTCAATTGCTATCTACGTATAACTATCTTTAGAGGAAAAACAGCTTGATCTGTAAGTGTAAAACCTAGATAATAATATGGATCTTGAGTCTGTACCTATTCTGGGGCAATTGATTACCCCTGTAATAAAGCAATAAATCCATGACTAAAACATAAAATCTTAGAAAATGTCACTGGAGAAGAAAATCTGGTCTATACTGTTCTAAATCAAGTCAAGAGACAAAAATATTCTGACCCCAGAGCTGTAACCAGCTGGTTAAAGCAGGGCAGGTGTAAATGATCATGTCCCTCCTGTGCATTCCACAGTTCGTAGTGAGGCTGAGTTCCTGAGCCCCCACACTTCTAGTGGTTAAAGTGAAGCAGGACTCTTCCCCGGGCC
Source organism: Mastomys coucha (assembly GCF_008632895.1). NCBI lineage: Eukaryota > Metazoa > Chordata > Mammalia > Rodentia > Muridae > Mastomys > Mastomys coucha. The sequence continues at coordinate 56,035,545 of NW_022196905.1, read as the reverse complement.
TACAGTGTAACACGCTGGAGAGGTCCAGGGACCACCCAGCAGGCATCACTGGCTTGCTAGTGGCCAAAATGGAGAAGCGTCCTTAATAGTACAGCAGAGCCAGGGACCAAACTTGTAAAAATGAACTTGAAACCAGACTGCAAAACAATAATCAACGGAAGATCTTCAAATCTAACCCTTATAATATTAATTTCTAAGGAAAAAACGTCTAATCCAAGAATTTAGAAGGTGCCTCCCAGTTAAAGACAACCTAAACTCTTTTGGAATCAAATCTGTGCAGTAAGTAGCCATCTGGGGCTGCACGCACGCCACACCGAACAACCCAGCGGGTGTGCACCCTACTATGGCAGGCGCAGGCAACCAGACGCTCACGCAAGCAGGCACAGGTGCAATGATAGGGGCTCCTGGGCTTGGCCGGCCACCGCAAAGCAGTTTGGGAAATGTAGTCCAAAGGGACCTGTAAGCCGTAACCCCTGCCTGTCCTGTACGAGCCAGCCTGGGGCAGGCGAGCCGCCGGAACCGCTGTATTCTGTAGCTGGACCAAGCACACCACAGAATGCAGAGCCAGCTGGCAACCTACGAGCTTGGCTCTGTGCAGAACAGTCAAACACGGCTCCGCCACCAGGGAGCTGCATCAGAGCAGGAGGCTGCGCAGACCGCGCATGTAGGCGGCTCCACCAAACCACGGAACTCAGAGCCCAAGTTTCGCACACGGCCAGCAGGCAGCCACTCTGAACCAGGCTGTCTAGCCAGTCAATCCCTGCTCCCTGCTACGATCTGAGCAGGTCACCCAGGAGCTGCGGGCAGGCAGAATGGGAGGTACACATGCAGCTGTACCCAGAGATTCGCTGACTGCGCGAACCTGACCCTGCTTGGCAGACCGGCTGACTGGTAGATCTGATGCCGGATTCATGCGCACTCCCCCCGGGCCCGCCCACCCCACGCACTCTGTAATACAGACACAAGACAAGACTTCTCATTCACACCACG
>NW_022196905.1:56014631-56033496 GCF_008632895.1 Mastomys coucha | reverse complement strand
ACTCCAGCTTGCAGCCTGTTGGGGCTGCTTTACAGAACCAAGTCACTCCCAAGCAACAAGGGGGGGGGAAGGAGTCCACATCCCATTCCTCCTCCTCCTGCTTCTATAAAGATGGTCCCCTAGACACCAACTTACTCCTGCCTCATCACCCTGGCATTCCCCTACACTGAGAAATTGAGCCTTCACAGGACCAAGGGCTTCTCCTCCTATTGATGTGAGACAATATCATCCTCTACTACATATGTAGCTGGAGTCATGGGTTCCTCCACGTATATACTCTTTGGTTGGTGGTTAACTACTATTCCACCCTGCCACCACATTCCCCACGATGATGGCATGGATAAACCCTCTAAAACTGCAAGCAAGTCCCTAATTAAGTGCTTTCTTTTACAACTTGCTTTTGCTATCGTATCTTTTAAATAAATAGAAAGGTAACTAAGACAGAAATATGAGATTATTGATCTTTGAATTTATTTTCCTCTAGTGACTGGACATAGATATCTTCATACCTACAAACTTTTCTTTAAGCCAGTGTATGGTATATAGCTGTTCTAAGCTTATTTTTTCTCTCTTTTTTTATCTACTTTATTGTGCTTGACAGAGCTTTATATCTTGGTGATCTGATGTTCTAGTGGAAGCAAGTCCATAACCCAGAAACCTCTCTAGGTCTGAGACTTTGTTATGTTCATTACTATATGCTCATGTACAGTATTCTAACCTTCAAGCTCTGATATTATTTAGATGCCTTCATGCAAGAATTATGTTTACCTGTAATTGTCTCTGTAGACAAATTAAGGGAAGGAGCTTTTAGATGGTAAGGTGTTTGGGAACACAAAGTCAGGATTGAGGAAAGGTGTTTCTTATGCATATAGAAAAGCTAGTGTGTTTCATTTTGGTGGTTTGAATGAGAATGCATAAGCTCATATGTTTGATTATTTTGTCCCCAGCAAGTAGAACTGTTTGGGGAGGATTGGGTGGTGTAACTTTATTGGAAGAAATGTGTCACTCGGGGAAGACATTGAGGTTTCCAAAGAGTGGTGCCATTCACAGGGTTATCCCTGACTGTCTCTTGATTATGGATTCAGATATGAATTCTCATATGTTCATGCCACCATTTACTCTGACATTATGGACTCTAACCTTCAGAAACTGTACATCTAACTATACTTTTATAGAAGCTACCTTTGTCATGGTGTTTTGCTACAGTAATAAAACAGTACCTAGGAGAGTTAACTAAAATTGATTTGAGATATGTATATATTTCTTCCCATATTTTCAGTGAATGGCATTAAGGTTCTTTTCTCATACCTAATTTATGCAAATTAAATTTGTTTTTAAAACAGCAACAACAAAGGAAATGAATACGCCAAAATAGCTCTGTTCCCACAAATACACTAAAGATCTTATTCTGGGAGTGGGTTAGTTACTAAAGAAGTAGTGTCCTGAGCCAGGCAGTGGTGATGCACCCCTTTAATCCCAGCACTTGGGAGGCAGAGGCAGGCAGATTTCTGAGTTCAAGTCTAGCCATGTCTACAGAGTGAGTTCCACAACAGCCAGGGCTATACAGAGAAACCCTGTCTCAAAAAAAAATGTAGGGTTCCTGTTTAAAAGGATGAGTCTAGTCTAATTCCTCTTGTGTTCTGCATACTTCCACTTGCCCTTCTGCCCTCTTGTGAAACAGCATGGACGTTTTGCCAGAAGCCAATCATGCTCTTTGGCTTTTCCATCCTTTGAACCACAAACCTCACATGACAGTACATAACCATTATCTATTCTGTTATAGTAGATGAAAGCATACTAAAACACCAGACAAAATTATTTTAGTTTCTAGACACTGAAATAGAAAGAGAAACTCATGGATCAGAGTTGAATTAACCTATCCAAGCCCATCAATTCTGAACTATACAGCCTTGTAAATCATTCTAGCTATACTAAGCAGCCTCTAAGCTGACCTTCATGCTCAAGAAAGTATATGCACATTGATATAAGCCACTAAATTTGATCTTCATGAGACCTCTTTTATAGTAATAGTGTTTTCTTCATATCACAATAAGAATTATCACACTTACTTCACAGGTTTATATTGAAGATGAATGGAATTTTGTAAGGCTTAATAAAATATCTGATGAGCCAAAAGTTCAATGCATATATATTACTTATCATCTTTAAATGGAGAGTGATTTACTAACAGTTAATGGATAGTAAATGAAAGTAACAGGTTAAAATGTACTGGTTTTACTTGATACCATAAATATCTCAAATATTGACAGATAAATGTGATTTATGATATTCATAGTGCTGATTATTTTGGATATATACAATAAGTGGTGGATTAAACAGCATGTACTTTTGACTCAGAATGTAAACTAATTTATTAAATAAACATTTTAATGTTATCTGATAGATAATCACTGCTGGACCTGAGGGATCTGAACATGAATTGAGAAAGGGCAGGAGTGGGGATGGAGAGTGAATACAGCCCCTCCGTCATTACTATTAGTGTGATCTTGGGTAAAAGTATTTCTGAACCTCAATTTCCTTACTGTAAGACTGGGACAAAATTACCTCACTGTAATAGAATTTTGTGAGAGTTAAAGGAAATATTCAGTGCAAAAAAGCTGATATGTGTTACAACATTAGAAAATAACGGTTTTTCTTCTTCATTTTTTCATGGGTCTTTCTTTCTTATGAAGTTGTCCCCAGAGCTCTTTATGCTCTCTAATGACAGCTAAGGAAATTAAACTTCCTTACAACACTATATAAGAGAAGAGGGTTAATTAAAATGATACTTTGAGAGAATTACCCAAGTACTCTCAATTGTAATTATGGAATTCAAGCCTCAAGTAAATAAAAACAATTTAATCAAGATTAAATTGTGTGATTGGGATCAGAAGTGGCTCCATCAAGCTCTTGGAGAGTTATTTGGACTTCACAGTATTGCTCCCTGGGCATCTCTACTCATACTTTCTTCCTTTCTAAAAGCCCTGAGATGGACGTTTATCATCCATGAACTCACTTCAGCATTTCACATGATTTTCTCCAATCCTGCCACAGATATGAGGGGTTGGCTCACTCAGTATTCATATTCACTGTGCTCTATGCCTTTCCCCACTCCAAAGGATAACAGAAAATGTATGGTCCTTTCTTAGTTTTCCAACCAGTTTGAGCAGGCCTTGAGACACAGCCTCATCAAGATAATTAGACAGTAAGTCTGCTGAAGGGTTTTTGAAAATTGAGTAGTGTTTGAAGATGAGCCATTTCTTTTATAAATCTTCCTTGATCTCAATCTAGATATCTAGAGTTTCCATAACAATCTTAAACTACAATAAAATCGACAGAAGGAGTGACTGAAGGAGAACTCAGATCCTTCATGAGATTGAAGTATAATGTTCCAGATGTTTATCACGAAATCCCACATGTTATCTATCATCCACTCAGGAAAGAGATCAGATCAACTGAATTGTAATGTAGACAGTTCATCACAGCTGGCAAACTTTGCATATATGCCCTGAAGTCATTGATGAGTTGTAACAAATGTGGAGTTAACCATTGCAACTCTTATGCAATTCATAAACAATTGAATTTATTATAAAAAAAAAAAGTTATTCATAGAGAGAATCTATTGCCAGAAACCTCAGGTGGTACAACAATAGAAAAGAATGTTCTCAGGCCAGAAACCTTGTATGTCACATTATATGAACTGAGTAGATTGTATTTGTGTGTTCATGTTTGTGTGTGTGTATGTGTGTCTCTGTGTGTACACGTAACAAAAATTAAAGACATAGAGGCCTTGAGCATGATAAAAATCAAGGGAAGTTAATGGGAATGGTTCAGAGAAGAAAAGAAAAGGAACTAAACAATGTATTCATATTTTAATTTCAATATACATACATACACATATATATATATATACATATATATATATATATATGTATATATATATATATGTAGCAAAGTAGCACTAAACGAAGAGTCGTTAGATCCAGTCAAACAGCTAACAGAATCAGACAAGCTTACCAAAGCAAGGCAGCAGCTCCTTGCTCTTTACAGCTCAGCCACCTTGTTTTGTAGAGAGTGCTTTATCCAGGTCAGTATCTACTGCAGGGCACTAAATACCACCGCCTTTATTTCCTCTGACCTTGGCTTCTGTCTCATTAAGAACTGAAATAAGGGTATACAAATAGCACAGCTTTGAAGCAGACAGACCTAGACTCGATCCCTAGATCGAGTTCATTGGATGCTTGCCTTGAATATTTTGTCCATGTCTCCTATTCTTCTTTTTATTAGATATTTTCTTTATTTACATGTCATATGATATCCCCTTTCCCAGTTTCCCCTCAAAAAAATTTTTAAAAAATTAAAGAACAACAACAACAAAAACAAACCCCTCTTCCCTTTCCCCTCCCCCTGCTACCTAAGCAGGAGAGGGTGGGGTAATGTCTCCTATTCTTAAATTTCCTCACTTGTAAATCATAAAGAGTGACCACTTCCAATAAAACTGCTTATTTTAAGGACAACGAGTGAAGGCTTCTACATGGAAATAACTCAGTGAATTTTTATTTCCCTACATTTGCAGTTTGAATTCTCAGCAACTCTGTATGAATTTCCACTGTATGGAATTTACTCTTGCATTTCAAAGCGCAGATGAAGTCAACCTTTCAACTTCATTTGGTCAGAGGGATCACATGGTTCTCATTAGTCTACATAATGTGCTCATTGACAATACCGTAGGTTTGTAGACTATGTTGATTTTAGGCATAGGACCTTTGTTAATGAATAGGCTGGTTTTGAAGACATTTTTCATCCTATTCTTACTTCAAACTGTGCTTTGTACAGGAAATTTAAATACTTTGACAAGATGCTCTGGGATGTAGAGACAGACCTCAGAATTCTAAACACGTCAAAGCCAATTCTCTGTATGTTTCAAACAGAGATGATTTTCCAACTGGCACAACATGTTAAAGGTCATGTATATCCCCAAATCCCAGAAGAAAGCACAGTGTTGGAAATAGGTAACCTATCTTTTTGTACTCATAAACCTGTGTCTCTACCATGGTTTCAATAATAAGGTTTCAGCTGGAATTCAATGTTAAAGAATAACTGTCACCTAGGAGACAAATTGTAAATTTCTCAAAGGATTACAACTTTAAATTTCAGACATTTTTTTTAAAAAATCAGTCTCACAATAACGTTTTTCAGTGACCTGGAGAAAATTAATCAGATAAAGTGATGTTTACATCTCTCTGTATTTTGAAAATTGTTCACACAAACTTCTATGCAGATTTCATTTTGATTTTCTTTTTAATCAACACATAACTTCCACTGTGATTGGGAGATTAAATTTCTACAGCTCTATGTAATAATAAAGAATATTTTAAAAAATATGTCTCAATTACTTTCTTGGTGTACAATGATCTCTCTTTACCTGGGAGAGGGATTGAAAGGGTAAAGGGTGGCAGACCAACACCAAATTCTCCTCAAAATGCAGTTCAATAATTCTAGGAATAAGTAACATAGAGAGATAGAATGTATTTAAATTCTCTGAAACTCTAAAATGTGTACTATATCATCATACCTAGCCTAGAGGAAACAACACAAGTTCATACATGCAATACATTGCTGTGCTTGCTTACATAGAGACACCTCTGCTGCTACTGTTTTGTGCTGGTGATAAATTTTTTTCTTATTAAACAGCCTTTTTTTTCCTTTGTACTCTCTTTTCTGTCTTAATTTTTTTTTGTTTTACTTAGTATTTTAAGTATTGGTAGCAACAATAGTAAGCTTGCTACTGCTTATGAACATCATCATTATCTTTTTTCTTTTTGCATTTTTTTCAAAGTGGTTGTTTCACCCAGACCAGTCAAAATGTTATCAAAACATTCATTCTGAGAATAGTTCCATTTGTCATCCTGCTCTCTCCTGACACAAACAAACTGACTGCCCAAATTAGGTTTTTATCCTTAGCAATACTGTTGACATCCTTCTATAGAACAACCCACTCTGAATTGAGGAAACTGCTTAGTCACATAAAAATCTATTTCAAATAGTCTTTGAAACCATATACAGACTGAAGGAGAAGCTACCTGCAATCTTTGTTTACTAAGAAGTGAGTAAAACCTAGACCTGTAAGAGGATGTAGTCTGAGTCCATGTTTGCTTTAAGTGCACTTCTACTCTTTCCTGTGCTTGCTCGCTGTTCTTCTCTCCTGTGCTTACTCACTGCTCTTCTCTCCTGTGCTTGCTCACTGTCCTTCTCTCCTGTGCTTGCTCGCTGTCCTTCTCTCCTGTGCTTGCTCGCTGTCCTTCTCTCCTGTGCTTGCTCGCTGTCCTTCTCTCCTGTGCTTGCTCGCTGTTCTTCTCTCATTTCTTGTCAGTCTCTGAGTCATACTAGTACATCATGGTTTCTTGCTATTCTTCTGTTCATAATGAGATCAAAAATGAATCAACTTTTTGAAGAAATAAGCATACATTTTTAGCTCATTCTGTCCCTACTGTGCTGGCCTCTTTCTGCAGAATTCACAGAGCACCCTGCTCATGGGCAGATTTCATACTTGCAGCCCACCATTATTACATACAGGACCACTCATATAACTAAAAACGGGTAGGAAAAGCATGAGGCTAGGTGCCAGCCAAAACATCTCAGTTCAGAATAGAATTTCCTTATCTATTCTGGGAAAGGGGCTAGAATGTATTTGTTTAACAGGTTCCAGCTTGATCTATAACTTTTTATTATTCAGGCATGGTATGTGGCTATACAATGGATTTCTCCTCCAAGCCTGGTAAATTTGTATAAAAAGATTTCCTCTAACAGCAAAGTATATTGTTTTTACTTGCTCTTTGCTCATATAATACATCCCAACTACAGGCTCCCCTCTCCTCCCTCCTATAAGCATCCTCAATCTCCCCCCTCCTCCATTTTCCTTAATAAAAAGGCAGGCCACCAGCTATATCATCTGAACACAATGCAACAAGACTAAGCATATACCCTCATATCCAGCCCAGACTAGGCAACCCAGTAGAAAGAAAAAGGACATACAACCAGGCAAAAGAGCCAGAGACACCCTCACTCTCACTGTTACAAATCCAACAAAAACCTCATGCTAAAGAATCACAGCATGGATACAGAGGGCCTGGTACCAACTCATGCAGGCTTTGTGGTTGCTCCTTCAGACTGTGCATACCTATGAACCCTGCTTAATTGACTTTGTGGGCAATGTTCTCCTGGTGTCCTTTACCCCTCTGGTTCATACAATTCTTTCTCCTCATCTTCTCTGGAGTTCCCCGACCTCTACCTAACGTTTGACTGTGGGTCTCTATTCTGTATCTGCTCCCATCAGCTGCTGGAGTAAGCCTCTCTGATAATTATTGGACTAGGCACTGAACTAAGTTTAGCAGAATATTATTAGAAATCATTTCAGTGTCGTTTTTGTCAGTTATGTGTCATGTTTGTTCTACTGAAGGTCTGTGAGCCATCCAGCTTCCAGCTTCTGGCAATTTACCTCTAATAAGCTCAGAGCAGTCATTCGTTGGCCACTCCCACAAGCTCTGAGCTATCATTGCCTCAGCACATCTTGCTGGTAAAACATGTCATGAGTTTCAGATTTTGCTCCTGCATTGGTGTCCCAGTTCCACCGCTGGAAGCCTAGCCTGATTACAGAAGATGGCTGTTTCAGGATGCATGTCATCTATTATTAGGAGTAGTCTGTAGGGCCAACCTCAGGTTGCAGGAAGTTTCACCTGCACTAGGGTCCATATTGCCCCTTAAATGCTTATCTTTTTTAGAAGTATCTCCCAGTGTACTCTCCTGTCTTTTCCTTCCCAACCTGATCCTTCCTGTTCATATCCTCACATGCCCACAGTCTGCCCTCAAAATCTACTCTATTTTTCCCTCCGAGGAAGTTCCACATGTGCCCCTTAGACCTCTTCTCTTTGTCTAACTTCTCTGGATCTTCAATTGTAGTGTGATTATTCTTTACTTAATAGCTAACAGTATCTATTTATAACTAAGTGCATATAACATTTGTCTCTCTGGGTCTGGTTGCTTTTTTTGTTACTGTTGCTTGTTTTGAGTTTTGTGTTTTTGTTTGTTTGTTTCATTTTCAGCTTTTAAGTTATATCTATAGAGAACATAAAGAGCCCAAGATTTCTGACTCCGAAGGAATAACTCATTAAATGGAATATGTGCTGGCTTCCCATCCTGCCAATAAAATTAGAACCTAACAGTCTCCTTTTAAATACTATTATTTTATCTTATTTCATACCAGGACTCTTATTGTGCTCCATGATAGAGGACTGAGAAATATGTTAGTACATATTTGCAGGTTCTTTCTGATTTTCTGCCTTTAAAATCTACTTAGAAATTTGGCCTTTCTTACAGTAGATATTATTTTATACAATATGTGCCCCTTAGACCCTTTGCGTAACTTCTCTGGATCTGTGGATGATAGTGTGATCAATCATCAGAGCCCAAGATTTGGAGATGAGGCAAGAATATCACCCATGAAAGAGAAAGTGCTTCTGAGGGGAATTGACCTCCTGGTATTTATGTATGATGGCTTCAAGTTTATTTAAATCATGATTCATAGGAACCACCAGCTTATTTTGGTGAATTTAACAAACAACAAATAAACCATGTATAGAAAAGCATAAGCTACATTTAATTATTTAAAATTCTACCGTCATTCTATATACAACTAATAGCTTGGTGGCTGTGCATGCAAATATTCACATGTTGAAATACGGAATGACATATATGCATTGTTTTTATATATTACTCTATTTTATCACTTTATTAAAATGTTATATATATATATATATACATATATATATATCATTTCCTCTATATACATATGTGTATTATTCTTCCTTATTGATGCAAACTAATCATTATCCAGCTATATATGTAGTTTGATTTTCTTTCCCCAGTTGCTTTAGAAAATATATTATTCTGATCCACAGAAATATTTGAAAAATGGTATCATCATCAAGAAAAATAAGGAATCTCAAAATACCCATGGAAGGAGTTGAAGAGACTATGGAGCAAAGACTGAAGGAAGGACAGTCCAGAGACTGCCTCATCTGGGGATCCTTCCCATATTCAATCACCAAACTCAGACACTATTGTGGATGCCAGCAAGTGCTGGCTGACAGGAGCCTGAGATAGCTGTCTCCTGAGAGGCTCTAATAGTGTCCAACTAATACAGAAGTGGATGTTCACAGCCATCCATTGAACTGAGCACAGGGTCCTCAATGAAGGAGCTAGAGAAAGGACCCGAGAAGCTGAAGTGGTTTGCAGCCCCATAAGAGGAACAACAATATGAACTAACTAGTATCCTCAGAGCTCCCAAGGACTAAACTACCAACCAAAGAGTACACATGGTGGGACTCATGGATCCAACTGCATATGTAGCAGAGGATGAGCAGAGGATGGCCTAGTGGGTCATCAATGGGAGGAGAGGCCCTAGGTCCTGTGAAGGTTCTATGCTCCAGTGTAGGGGAATGCCAGGGCCAGGAAGTAGGAGAGGGTGGGTTGTTGAGCAGGGGGAGGGGGAAGGGAACAGGTTTCTCTCTCTCTCTCTCTCTCTCTCTCTCTCTCTCTCTCTCTCTCTCTCTCTCTCTCTGTGTGTGTGTGTGTGTGTGTGTGTGTTATTTTTGGAGAGGAAATCTGGAAAGGAGATATCGTTTGAAATGTAAATAAAGAAAATATCTAATAAAAAATCTGTGGTCATAATATAGTATCCTGATGATTCTAATTCAGCATAGAAATGGACAAGACCAAAGAAACAGTGTAGATCAACTCATCAAACTATTATGTTAATACTGTGGTGGGATATAGGTATTCTTCAGGTACCCTTGAGTCTCAAATATACCAAATTGCCTTCCCATTTCTTCCCAGTAGCATTAGACATTTGCTTTTCTCTTTACCTACTGCTGACATGTAGCTAGCATCACAGATATTACTGACATTGACTGATACTTTGTTCCTTGAAGGTACAATGGATAAAACACCTGAGTGTACAAGGATGATGTCTCCAGATCTGATGTTGCTCCAATGGCCTCCTGTAGTGCCCCCCATATCTCTGTATTCATTGAGTGTCCCCCATCTACAACCATGTGTCTCCCTGTTTATCTTACCGACCTGACCATGCAGGCATCTGCCTCATTTCCTCTTTGTCTATTACTGGACTCTCAGCTTAGTTAAGTCCTGTGTCTTCCCTTTCCACATTTATGGTTCCAGTGAATCTCTGTTAACAACTACAACAAAAGTCTAACAGTGTGATATTAAAATCATTTCATCTTAAAGACAGTATTTATCTAAGCAACAACAAGCATCATGGGGGAGATAAAGCAGCTGATCACCTTAAGGAGCAAGCTGACCACTTAAAGGAGGAGGAACTATTTAGCATCATTGGTTCTTGTTAGTGGTATTAGATTTGTTAATTTGTTTTGCCTTCCCATGTTTGTAAGATAATGAACAGTTTCACAGTTGTCCATCTATAATGAGAAAATACAAATAATTAGGATATTGAGTGTTTTGACAAAATGTTGGTATTGTAAAGTGAGAAGTGTGCAGAAAAACAGATACAGACAGGGTGACTGGGGAAAATGACTGAATAGCTCTCCAATGTTCCCCAGGCCTCAAGTATAACTTCTGAATAAATCTGCGTACAATTCAATTGTATTCCATTACTAAATGCTCTGCTGTCTCCAGAGGGCTTACTTCTGAGACTTTCTAAAAGAATAGAATTTTACTCAAAAACAAAGTAATAAAGATACTGTGAACTGAAGGTTGTCAATCACAAGCAAATAGGATACAATGGGAGAAGAGATGGAAATAAGCTAGCACACACTGGGTGTGGAAAACCCTCACTGTCTTGTCCATGTAGGTTCCCAAGACAATCAGTCCATCTCCGCAAACAACTAGAAGTTTCCTAATAATAACTCTGACCCATCAGATGGGCACAGTTATGTGTGTATATTCCAATACACAGTTAAGTCTGTGTACTGAAGAAAGAGTGCTTCTGTATCATAAATGCTTCCCTGTGTATTCTATGTATTCATCCAGTTTCATACATACATTTCCTTTTTCCTTAATCATAATAGTTAACATAAAGTTGATATTTGCATGGACAATAGAGTTTGTAGCTAAAGTTCATTAGCAAATTTCATGATAGCTTTATAGATTAGCTATTATTTTTTACTTGTTGATTAAAAGGGGATGGTCTTAGAAGTTAAGTATTATTCAATATCATGTGACTAATAAGTAGTAAGCAATAAAAAAATATTTTTTTGTTCTAAACGTCACTTGCAATAAATGAAGTAAATGAAATTAGTTATTTTTTTAAAAACAAGCTTGTAACCCACCCACTCTAAGTTTTCTTCCTTTCCGTGTGTTCAGACTTTACCAGGGTAAACTAGGATGAAATCTGAGAATGCCTGGTGAGTATTACGTAGACATGACATGAATAATGTGTGATGTAGTTAAAATAACTGGATGGAAGGCCTCTGAGAGACTACAGTCAGTATTGACAGAGATGTGAGAATTTATAAAGATGTTACAGGTCAGAGCAGCCTCCTATGTGCACAGTACACAGATAAAATCCTGTGTATCTATGTCATGCAATAAGGTTCTACAGCACCATTAGCTATTACATGCACATATAGTATTTGAGTATGTTATACATTCCTCATAAAATTATGTTGCTATCAAACATATAAAAGAATTTAGTGTAATATGAAAAATATAACAGAATAATTGAAAGAAAATGACTAATGGCTATGTATACTACTCTGAAAGAATAATTTAATGAAAATAAAATGTCATTTTTACCTCTCTTCCTCCAACACTTCCCATGAACCCTTCCTTTGCTTTCTATCAGATTAGTTGTTTCTGTCTGTTTCAATTTTTAAAAAGGAAATAAAGAAATTATCATTAATATCCTGAAAGAAATGAAGGAAAGGACGGCATCTTTATTTTAATGAAATGAAACATAAAATGAAGAAGAGGGAATAAAACAAAAAAAAAGTTAGAGGCGAGTAAATATGATGGTATGGAGAAAATATTCATCAGGATATTGAAGAATAAAGTTGAAGAAAACTGTCAGAAAGTAAAGCCAAGTCTGATGAGATAAAAAGAAGATAATGAGAGAACAAATCCAGAAAAATCCTTCGCAGTGGTGCCAGAAATAAAGAACAGGAGAGAAGAAAAAAATATAGAGAACACGAAGTCATCAAAAGAGTTTCAGGATTTTTTCCAAGAACCAGAGAACATGAAATTTTAGTTTCACAGAGCCCATAAAAATGTCCATAAAAATGGAAGAAAAACAGATCTAACCCAAAGTGCCTATAAAAATTGAAAAAAATGGTTCTCAAGAGAAAGTTTTATAAGCTGAAACAAAGAGAAAGTGTGAAAGGGGGAGGAAGAAAGGAGGGAGGGAGGTAGGGAGGGAGAGACAGAGAGAAATAGAGAGGGGTTGAACACACCTACTCAAAGACCTTAATGATCTGTAGTGACATTTTCAGGTACATAACACATTCAAAGCTGAATTTCCAAGTCACCATTCTTGAGAGTAAGAATAAAAACCCTCCAAGTAAATGAATGGAAGAGGAAATATTGAAAAGCTGGAAAAAAATTTCATGGATTTGAGCAGCCATGTTGACAATGGTAATCCCTGCTGCCACCACAGGTGAATGTAGGCCAATACCTAGTCTTCAGAAGAGACAGATGAAAGGCACTAAATATGAAGAATACTTGATGCATCTGGATATACATAAAATGTTGTGGTAAGCTATAGAAGATGTCTGTTTCAGGATATTGATGTTTGACATCAAAGTGTTTGGAAGTAAAAACTTTAGATTCAAACTTAAAGCTCCTTTTTTTGTATGGCTTTACGGAAATCATGGTACAAGAAATAATAGAGCATGATACACTAAGAATGACATGGGACTACCAAACAATGACACAAAGAATGGCATGGAACAACCTGTAAAACCTCTTTACCATATTTTATTCTGAAACAAGATGGTAACTTTCAAAAATTAAATCCATTTTGAAATATCATCTCTGTTAAGAAACCCAAAGGAACTTTCTCCATATCTGAGCAAAGTTCAAGTGTGCCAAGCATGGTTTGGGTAATGTTATTATTGGTTAGAATAGAGAAGATACTGACAGAAAAAGGGAAATAAATTTCATCAGATTAGAATAGTTAACTTTCCGTAACAAATCATCTCAGTATCTTAACAGTTTACATACAAAATAAGGAAGTTCCAAAATTAGGGTCCTGGTTTACTCATTAGTTGCTGGTGAACATGTTTAAAGCCTTACCCATTTCTTCTATAATTCACTTCACACTCTGAGAAAGACATGTAAAGGTCTTAGTTAAGACAATTATTCCCTCATTTCTTTAATATCCTCTCTTTTACATTCATGAACAGGGAGGATAAAGGGCTAAAATATATCTAGAAAAAACATATGTTTGTGCTTATGTTTATATTTATATTTATTTACATGCTACTGAGTAGCCACACTCGAGGCTCAGTGATGGAGTGCACTCGCTGATCTTATAGAAGACCCAAGTTTGAATCTCAGCACTCAAATCAGGCAGCTCAGAACCATTTGTGACTCTGATTTGTGGAAGATCTTATGCCTTCATCTGGCCTCCACAGGCACAGCACACATGTGATACTAATAGGCGTCCACACATATACATAAATCAAAACAAATGTTTCTAATTAAAAAGAAAAGATCAGCTGACCTGGGGCTAGAGAGATGACACAATGGTTCAGAATGCTTATTGCTCTTCCAGAGGACCCAGGTCAGCTTTCAGATTCTCTGTCAGACAGTTCCCAGCCACAAGTTAGTACAGTTGCCTATAGAAGGCAGAAAAGTGTTGGATCTCTAGGGCAGTAATACATACATACAGTCTCACACAATGCATAAGCACACACATACACATACATGCACACACCCACACACACTCTCTCTCTCTCGAGATGAATAAAAATGACAAAATTAAATCTTTCTTGAAAAGATTATCTACAAAGCAGAACAAGTTGTTCAGTGGTACTAATTATATAGCAGTTATCCATTAAAAAGATTTCATAACACTGATATTTTCCAATTAAAGATAAAATAAAACAGTCAGGTGTCTTTCAGTAACTAGTACAATAATGATGAAAATTTTTTACCAGGAAGATGCATGATAATTTGTTCCAAATAATAGCAAAATTTATGCATAAACTCATCTAATAAAAGCAACTATCTGGTGGCACATTTCTTTTTATAGAAACAAGACACAATTTTGTTAGCCTAAAAATAATGTGCCTTTTATGCTTAATCCAGTTCAGTGTTTTAGAATGTTTTATGTTTGCCACAAAAGCAACCAAATTTCACAATTGTTATCAACACTTTCTACTATGAAATACTGTACAGAATATCAAGAAACACAAGTTTTTGTGTTATCATAAACCTGTAAGCTGCCGTTCTAAGTTCTCTGAGTAATTGAAGAACAAATGCACAAAGGAAGTCAAATGCCTTCTTCCTATACTACTTCTGGAACTAAAGAAGAAAGACAAGGGAGAAACACCATGTTTTCAAATGATGGTATTTCTTCAAATTGGAGAAGTGCTAACTTGTCTTTCATACAAAGGACACATTAAAACAACAACCACCACAAATATCACACTTTCTGTTCCAAAGCAACAGGAAAACTTGGTCAAGTGCAGAAAACCGATTTCTGAGTTCTAGAGTGCCCCCATGTGGAAGTAAGCAAGCATTACTCTCTTACATATGCGTCCATTTGCTTAGTCTTACAACTACTACCTAGAGGCTTCTAAAGATTTCTGAGTTTTATTTTATTTTACTTTATTTTATTTTATTTTATATTCTTTCTTCTCCCATATCTACATCCTGACCACAGTTTTCTTCTACCCACATTTCTCAGTTCCTCCCCTCCACCTGCCCTCTCACCTAGATCCACTCTTCCTCCGTTTCCCTTCAGAAAAGAACAGGCACTCAAGGGATATCAACCAAACGCAGCATATCAAGTTACAATAAGACTAAGAACATATCCTCATTTCAAAGCTGGACAGGGTAACCCAGAGGGAGAATAGGGGTCCCAAGAGCAGGCGTAAGAGTCAGAGACATTCATACTGTTAAGAATGCCACAAGAACACCAAGCTACACATCATAACATACACAAAGACAACCTAGCTCAGCCCCTATAGGTTCTCATGGCTTCAGTGTGTGTGAGCCCCTGTGAACCCTGCTAAGGTGATTCGTAGGCTATATTCTTATGGTGTCCTCAAGCTCTCTGGGTCCTTCAATCCTTCCTCCCCACCTTTTCCTAGTTCTACCTTATGTTTGGTCTCTAAGGTGGGTCTATGGATTGGCTTTTATCAATTGCTGGATGAAGCCTTTCTAATGAAGATTGGGTCAGGCACCAATGTATGAGTATAGCAAAATACCATGAGGAGTCATTTCAGTCATTTTTTGACAGTCATGTTTGGTTTTATCCTGGATCTCTGGTCTCTCCATCCTCTGGGTCCTTGGCCTCTAGGTGCCATCAGGTGTAGGTTCCTAGTGGTGGCATGGGCCTTGAATTGGAGCAATCAATGGTTGTCTATTCGTACAAGTTTTGTGCTACCGTAACAATACTCTAGCACATTTGGCAGGCAGGGCCAGTTCTAGGTCTGAGGTTTAGCGACTGGGCTGATGTCTCAGTCCCACCACTAGAATCCTTGCCAGGATACAGGAGATGAGAGATTCTGGCTCTTATATCTCCCATTACGAAGAGCCCCTGTTAGGGTTACTGTCATAATTCTAGGGAGTTTCTACAGCACTAGGTTTCCACATCACCCTCCAAATGCCCAATTCCAGTTGTCTTTCCCAGTACTCTCTCCCTCCACACCCTATCCCTCCTGTCCCCATTCCTACTAGTCCCCAGTCCACTTGTGAAATCTATTCTATTTCCCCTTAACAGGGAGATCCATGCACACCCACCTTGAGCCCTCCTTGTTACTTACCCTCTCTGAGTCTGTGGATTGTAGCATGATTATCTTTTACTTAATAACTGGTGTCCCCTCAAATCCCTGAAATGACCCTAGCAGGAGCATCTAGTAATGGAGGATACAGAGCTTCTGTAAGCTGGCAAGGCTTCCACTGGGGCACCAAGCTAGTCACAAAGCCTCTGACCTTCAATTGGCCCTGCCTGCCAGTTCTGCTAGGGTAAAGGTGGCACAAAACGTGTGGGAGTAGTCAACAACTGTCTGGTCCAATTTGGGTGGGTATATACCAGGTTCGTTTTCCTGGGTCTGGGATATCTCACAATTTTTGTGCATAGTTTCTGTTGGATTTGTTCATTGACAACTTCATACACATATACACTTTTTAAATTATTTTTTCACCTCCCTCTCTGATTTGTGTTACACCTTTGTCAAACTCCTCCTACAGGTATCTCTCCCACCTTCAGGACTCTTTGTTTTGTGACCCACAACTACTAACTGAACTCATCTATATAATCATAAACTAGACTACTAATGAAAGCAGTCCAAGCCATTACAATAAAATATTATCATGTTATCATACTTCCTGTTTCATTTTATTAAACTATTAATAGACAGGTACAAACAAGAAGAATAAAATGAACAATCACTGTATCCTAATCTTTACCATCATTTCTGTCATAAAGGTTAGTTTCTCATTAGTTGCTGTGATAAAATAGCCTGACAAAAATCAATCTAAAAGACAGAGGGTTTTTCTAAACTCAGCATTCTAGGTTACAGTCCACGATAGTGGGGGTAGTCGTAGCATCAGGAGTCAGCCATGTTTTTCCCAGAGTGAAGAAGCAAAGAACAAAAGATGAATAGACACTTGCTACTCAGCTCCCCTCCTTTACTGACACAGCCCAGAATCCAAACCAGGGAACGCTATCACCAATAGTGATTACTCATGCTGACCAAGCATTCAGTGTTAGCAGATGTTGTCTAAGACAGAAAGTCTACTAACATTTCTCTTCAAGACATAGAAAAAGTAGGGCTGGGAGAGGAAGTATTATGAAGAAATGAAATTTCTAATTTGGTGGACTAGGATGTTTGGAAAATTCCCTTCTCCATTCTCATATAGCTGAAATTGCATAATATGTTTAGGACTGCTAAGAATCAATGAATGGGAATGAGCTAAAACACCTTTTTCATGGTTGTCAATGAACCAGGCTTAAGTATGCATTCTGGTATTTACAGCAATAATCAACAATAGCGGTGTATCAAATTAAAACTTCAAAGGCTAGTACCAATTTTTAAACTTCACTAATCCTAATGTATTTGCTCAGGTTTTTATCAGATATTGCTTTGACATTTTTACCACATAAACATTTTGATGACTTTATGTCACTAAATACAATAAAAAAGAACTAAACTTATTTTCAGTAGAAAAAGTTAGGATCAGCAAACTAAAGCTTTTGCCTGTTTCTCAGGAGTCTATTGCCACTGAAATGAATTAAATCAAAGACAATTTTAACTAGAATTTCATAACACTCAATAAACTTATTCATGAAGAAAAGAAAGAAGAAAAGCTAAGCTATTTAATTGAGAGTTGAAAGTATGTATCTCATGAGAAATTATGTTTTATACTTATTACTTTATCAAAATTATTAATACTTAGTTTAAATGTATGTGATACAGATTGAGAATTGAATAATATGGAAAAAGTTTTTCCATTATAATAATATGATAAAAAATTCTTACAATTTTACTTTTTCTTCTCTACGATGTATTCCCTAGTTAATTCATAATTATCACACAAATAATGAAATAAAATTATAGCGAACAAACTAGGGCCATAGTTTTTGCTACTATAGAACATTTAACAAAGATGTGTTTTATAAATTCTCATATTAATCTGCCAATCCTGAATTTTAGATGTGCATAGTATACTATTAGCTGTGGTATTTTCTATTTACTTCCATAAGAATATAAAATCAAGTTGTCTCCAAATGTGCTTTCTACTTAAAAAATTATCATCTAGTAAATTAAATTATTTTGTGTTTTCTTAGAAAAAATAAATCTTGTTAATAATGACAATTTTAGGAAAAATGTATATATGCACATTTAAATATGTACTCCATAAAAATACTAATTGGCATAATCAGTATAGGAATCCAATTCTTGTCCTATCAAGCCTATCTCAAAATGCAGGTCTAAGGAAGTTCATATGTGGAAGTCATGACCTTATTGTTTTTTTTTTTCATCACCAACCAAAGATGTTGGTTGGTGATGAAAACAAGACTTATATGGTTCCTCCCATCTCCCATCTTCCCTTTGTGTAGGTTCTGGTCCTCAGTCTGGTAGCCACACGTTCATCTTAGTTCACTATGTCATTAGCTAAATACAAACATGAATGTAGCCATTATTCTTCACCTCACAAGGTTCTACTGACCTTAGAATATAGTCAGAGTTGATTTTCTATTTTGTCTCTAGAGAGAATCCTCTGTCTCCTTCTTCATATCTCTTACATTAGTGATGAGGGCTTCTTGCAAGTTACTAGGTCTCAGGGCTCCATAAGGCCCACTGTTTCTTCTTCCTAACTCTCTGATGCTCATTGTACTCTCCTTTCCCTCCCCTTCACTATACCTGGAAAATTGGTTTATTAGTACATAGGTCCCACACGAGAGAGGCATACCCTCCCATTTCAGGAAGAATCTATCAAGCAGTACTATTGTCTACCACTAGTGTCTTCTCCATGGTTCTATTACTCTATCACAGCTAATGCATTTGCTTATACTTCTGCATTATAAGACAGCAATGAACTCACAGAGATAAGGAACAACACAACCAACATTTAGCAAACATCCTGAGAAATGATGGGCTCT
>NW_022196905.1:56010710-56014621 GCF_008632895.1 Mastomys coucha | reverse complement strand
ACTGAGGGAAAAAGAAAAAGTCCAAGACTTCAGAAGCAGAGAATCCCACTGAAATTTCCATGTAGAAACTGATCAGGACTCAGTTCTTGTGGAGTCAGATACTGAAACAATAAGGATAGCATAATGTGAGGATGGAGACTCAGTCCTGGAAACTCAAGAGGTTGCATATGGTTATTCAATATAGATAATTTCCAATTGGTATGCTCAATACTTTAATCATAATACTTTTTAGTGCCTTTGCTATATCTGATTAGTTTAAATACGTAATATTTTCACAATACGCATGTTTGGATTGAGTCCCATTTTCATTGCACTTGCTATAATAAGAACTTTGTATCATTACAGTATAGAGAAAAATTAGTATTGTTCCCCAAGAACACAAATCACACTTAAGTATAATGGGAGGTTGGTTCTAGTTAATGGCACAGTAGGTAATTAGGACTAATCCTCCCACGAAGAACAACTAGGAAAGCTAAACAAGATATTTTTAAAAGGAGGGTTTTTTTCTTTTTTCTTTTCTTTTCTATTCTCTCTTTTTTAAAACACATTAGAGATCTTCCAAGGCTAGGTGAAGTCAAAAGCTAAATCTTGGAGAATGCAGGAAAATAATGAGTTGAGTCTCTCACCAGAATACCCCCAACTCTCTGCCCTGCAAAGTCCACCTCTGATATGTTTTGTTTCTCAGCAGTTGCAATCTAATGAAGAAAAATAAATTCATCCAAAACCTGCCAATTTGTTTCTATTGCTGTGATAAAGACTATGGCCCAAAGAAAACTCTGGGGAAAGTGTGAACAGATCACAGTTCACCACTGCAGGGAATGAACTCAAGGCACGAGCCTGGAGGCAGGGAGTGAAGAAGGCTTCTTACTGCCTGTCTCTTTGTTGCTGGCACAGTTAACTTTTGGTACTATCCAGGATAACCTGCCCATTGGATGCCATTGCCTCTGGTGAGCTGTACCCTCTGACATCAGTCAGAAATCAAGAAAATGCTCCAAGGACGTGGCTACAGGCAATCTGATAGAGGCAAACCCTGGGTTAAGGTTTCCTCCTCTCAGGTAACTCCAGCTTTTGTCGTTGAAAGGAAAAAAAGAAAAAGCAGCACACAAGTGTTCGTAATGACAGGGTCTTGTGGCAACTTCAAGCTTTTACAGTGAAATCTCTGCTGATAGTGAAGTTGCCCAGAGCTGCCCCAGCTAAAGCCCAGCCTATTTGGCAATGGTGCCCTCTTCCTCTGTCAGCATATACTCAACCACAGCTAAGCCTCCACCGCCTGTTTCTCATACTTTCTATTTTGTTCACACAATTACAACACTTCCTGAGTCTCATGGAACAAGAGTTCATCAGTACAAATTTAGAATCCCAGAGGTCTGATAGAGACAGTTTTGTTTTCAGCAGGTCTATGTCTGCGGAACACAAAGAGAAACAGTGTTCTGTTTTATTACAGTATCAATCCCTGGGCTTTGTGAACTCTGGAAGTGTCTCACTTAAGTGAATCTAAAGTAAAGGAGGAGAGAAATAATGAGTGACTTCAGAGCTTTTAACATTCAAGAGGAGCATGCATGGTAATCGGCTTACAGAGATTAAAAGATTGCCCATACCCTTGCTTGCCTTGTCAAGTGTTTCGTCAATGTTTTCCTCTAGCATTTTCAAAGATTCAGTGCTTACATTAAGATCTCTTATCGATTTTCCATTTATCTTTATTCACGATGAGGAAAATATGACCCAGTTTCAGTCCTTTGCATATAAAAATGCAGGTTTCCAGAATCCTTTGTAAAAGAAGCTGTTTTATTCCCCAATGAATGTTGGTTTTGTTTGTTTGTTTTTGAATCATAATTGAAAATTTAGTTTTCACAACTATGTGGACTTATTTCTAGGCATTCTATTTGATTCCAATGGTCCACATGAACCTTTTGCGGCAGTGGCATTCCGTTTTTGTTACAGTGGCTCTGTAGTGTAATTTTCACTGAGGTGTCATGATGTTTCTGAGTTGCCGCTTCGACTTAGGATTGTTTCAGCTATTTGTGGTTATTTGCAGACCCATATGAATCCCTTGTTTTCTAGTTGTGTAAAGAACATAATTGACATTTTGGTAGGTGATATCATAAATCTGCAGATTACTTTCAATTATAACTATTTTTACAAAGTGAATCTTGTTAATCCATAAACAAAGGAGATAACTTTCCTGTGTCTTCTTTATCACTTTAATGTTTTAATAGTACACAGCTATTTTATCTCCTTGCTAAGCTTTATTCCTAGGTATTTTGTTAGTCTTATAGCTTTTATGGATGAGATATTTTAACATTTTTTTCTCATCGGGCTTCTTATTATATGGGATGGCTTTTGATTTTTGGATGTTAATTATATATCCTGCTATTATGCTAAAAATGTTTATCAGTTATAAGACTTTTCTATGGGGCTCTTTTTGGACTTTTATGAAAATAATTGTGTCCTCTAACTATGAATAATGTAACTTCTTGATTTCCTATTTGGATCTCTTAGTTCTTCATTGCAGCATATGTTTCGAGGTTACTAAACCATCTCGGAAGGAAAAGAAAAAAGTGTTCATTATAACTGAAATGAGAAATTATATAAAATGAAATTTATAATATTATGTAATAGTTGTATGGTTATAGGAAAATGTTATAACTATAAGAAAAAAAGACTAGTGTTTAACTCTCCATATTGCACTCAGATAATGAAGGCAGGTTATGTCCTCCTTCCTAGAGAACTTGTTTCCTAAGAGGCTAACATTGCATTTGTGGTCTCCTTTTTACTGTTAGATTTTTTGTCTTTTTTTTTTAAATTTGTTTGTTTGCTTGTTTTACTTTTTTTGAATAAAGCATCAACAATTCAAAAATATCTAGAATTTTTAGTGTGTGTTATGTTAACATTTGTACATTTGTTTTAAGCAGCATATATAGGAGTCAACCAAAGCTTTATTGGGCTTCTGATTAATTTAAATGTTTTTTGATGCTGCCTTTCGTAAGTCTAGTCACAGATTCATTGAAACAAAACTATAACATTATCTTTTAAATGTCAACATGACTGGTGTTTCTCTGAAGGCTTTTGGATAATTCTAAAATCAGTTCATTTGAAGATTAGAAATAGGTATTTTTACTTCATATTTTATTTAATGAAAGATAATTTGAAACTCTTACGTCTATAAAAAATACATAATTTTTCCTTGTTCTTTTTTTAAATTAAATATTCTATTTATTTACATTCCAAAGGTTGCCGCTGTTCCCAGTCACCTGGGATCTCCCAAAAATGAAGCCACCAAGCAAAAATAGGTGATTTTAAAAACCGTATTACTAACCAACATGGCTGAGCCTTCGAGAATAATTAATGGAAGTAGTTCACACTGCATGTTTGGTGGCTATGTTCTTTCCAGATTGGAACAGGCTCCTTCAGACTCACATGTGAAGAATCGTACTGGATACAAAATTAGATTGTGTGTATAAAAAGCATTTTTTTGTCTTTAACTAGCTTATAACAATCACGTAACTTATGCATGCAGGAATCATACCACTTCTGAGAGGCAAGGAATGGCAAGAAATAAGGGATTCCTGCGGGTAGTTTGGGGGAGTTTCTCTTGTTTTTCCTTGCTGTCTTAGTTTTCCCCAGTTTCTCACATGTCTATTAATAACAATTTTTGTTGTCATTGTACATAATGAAAAGAAGAAAAAAGGTGATTTATTCAATGTAGTCATATTGTGAAGAGGGAGCAGAGAAATCCAGTGACACCTTTCAAGACCGTCTTTGGGGCCCTAACATGAAATGTTGAATAGAGGAGTAATGACTACCAAACCAGCCCTCACCGGAGCAGCGTGCTACTCACCCATTCGTGCTTCATCACCGGAGCAGTGTGCTACTCACCCATTCGTGCTTCATCACCGGAGCAGTGTGCTACT